>NC_051155.1:219196929-219434429 GCF_013339745.2 Dermacentor silvarum
GCATTTCTTTGATTTATTGTATCGCTTTCTGCAACGTCCATTTTGTTTACGCCCGCTATTATGCAGCAAACAAGTAAAAGCACACTGTTTTAGCTTAGCGTACCTATACTAGCGTACTCGTATACTGTATATCTCCACTTAAAGCGCAAGGCTTAGGCTTCTGGCGACACCTTGGGTCATTCTGTACATCTAAAGCGCACAGAACATTCATAGCCCAAAAGAAATTTAGACAGATCCATGCATATTCTATAAATCGTGTGCTGTCTTAGCTGGCATATAGGTTACGTGCAGAAACTTGTGACAAACTGGTATTTTAACTGTGCTCTTGGTATCAAACCGTGTGGCGAAACAGATGCCATAATTTTGTTCGTTTTGTCTGTTTGTTTCTTAGTTCTGTTTTATTTTTGATTTGCTTTGCTTTATTTCAGTTTGAAAGCGTGCACCTTAATATGTGTCTTGCAATAGAAAGGCTAATGGCCCTGTCTTTCGACATTTGTATAACTGTCTCCTCAGCGGGCAGAAACCCGGTAGCAACAACCTCAGGATGCTCTGTCAAACACTATCCTTTACCTCTAAAACAGTCACCAAAGGCTCGTCGCCCCCATTCACTATCACCATGGAAACGTGGTGGTAACGCCACTGGTAACGCTGCCTATCTTGCGTTGTTATTAGCCATTACCCTATAGGGCTGGTGGCGTTGAGCAACTGACTGCGTCTCAGGCATCGCCTGTCGCCCGACGGTGGTCCGGATATTACTTTCCGCCTTCGCTGCCGTTGGGTTTCCTAGTTTATTGAGCGCGTGCTGTGTAAGCGTGCATCTACCTGTAGGTAATCACCACAGTGACGTAATAGTCTTGCTTGTAGGCTTAACTGTTATTTTTGCTTGTATGTCTCATGGCCTCTCGGCAATGTGCCGGTTCAGTTTGCTCTGTCTTTAAGCTAGCTTTTACAGTTAGGTTAGCCCGCATGGATGAAATTTGGGACGAGCAGTCTTCTCGCTTTGTGCACAACAAGTACACATGTGCTTACGATAGTCGAGATTACACTCGATCGTATATTGACTCTCTTCCGCTTCTTTATTCGTGCAGTCCTAAGATATTGGGATGACTGGCGCTCTTCTTTCGCACCGCGCTTCAGTTGTTCTGTCTTCGGCGGGCTTTCGCGCGCAGTTGGACGGAATGAACTTCTCAGTGAGCCAGCTCAGTCCCTGAGCCCCCGCGAAGAGTTGAGTGAGTGCATAAAAAAAATAATTGCCAATATCGGTGAGCATAAAGATCTTGCAGGAACAGAATGAAGGGTGAGCTATAGTTGTTACATTGCTAGAACGGCTATAATTGTTGTTTATTGTTTATTGCATGTACAAAAGAACGGACTTACACATTATATACAGTATCAGGAGGTCCCAGAGTAAGAAACTGCCAGGGGGACCTCCTATCATTAGTGGATACATAAGAGTATTAGAGCAGCAAGAAGAGGGCGAACAAACAAACACAACAAAAAAGGGAGAAAAAACGCGTGAAAAAATACATTTCGTAGGGAACAAGTTATAATAAATAGAAAACAATTAGATAGGTATTAAAACATCTCTATACAATAATATCACAATAAATAATCAAACGCAGGAATATCTAGTAATGCGTAACTAAAAATTTCGCTCTTCTACATATCAATGAACAATCCCAATACAAATTATTTTACAGAAATATGAAGCCTAACGATACAATAATAGAAGTAATGTAAAGAAAATATGATTATGAAAATGTATTTATGACAAATGAAAAGATGGTTCTGCTAACAGTATTCTTTTCATATTGTGTTAAAAAATTGCAATGAAAGAGATGATTTAATATTAACAGAGATGCGATTCCAAAGTGAAATACCACAGAAGCGAAGTGTAAATTTTCCATAGTTGGATCTGATTTTAGGTAAGAGAAGATTATTGCGTTCTGAAAACCTAGTATTATTTTTGTTCATGAGGTTATCAAAAGGAAGGCTGTATAATGATATTTCACGATGAAAGAGACGAAATGTAATGAGTGACAACTTGTGATAGAACAGCTGTTGAATGGGTAAAATGCGAAGATGTTGATAGATAGGTAAAGAATGGCAACGGAATGAGCTAAAAGTCATTAATTTTATTGCCTGATTTTGAAGACGTTGAAGTGGTTTGAGATGAATAGCATGTGTATTACCCCATGAAGATAAACAGTGTGATAAATGATTATTAATAAAAGCATGATACAACGAGGTTGGAAGAATGCACGCGTTTTAATGATAATGCGGATGCCAAATGAAACCTTTTTTATTAACGAGTTGGCATGGCTATTGAACTTAAGATGTTTGTCGAGAGTAACACCCAGGAATTTAACAGTATCAGATGTCGGTATAACAAAAGTATTTAACGAGACAGTCATGGAAGAAGAAATCGCAGTTTGTGGGTTATGAAATAACCGCTTTCCGGGATACCGCTTTCCTGTCGACACGTTTACATCGGCGTTCCTGCTGGCATGTGCAATAATGCTTAAGATTTATTGCCAAGTGGCAATAAATCTTCGTGGAGAAGATATCACGTCCGATATGCTTTGGGACGGAACCATCACTTGACAGGGCACATTTATTTGTTTTCAAGCAATGTTGAACAACATCAATTTAACCGATAACATCCTGGGAATGTGGCCTCCTATACGCGCACCATGCAGAAGGCCGCAAAACTACAGCTGCGTTCACTGAAATCAGCCGGCCTGCGTAACCTCTTGTGACTGACTGGTGAATCGGAGGTTCATTGGCTGTGGCGTTTTGCTGCTGAGTGCGAGGACACGTGTTCACATTTCAGGGCCAAGTCGGCCGCATTCCCTTATTGACTAAATGCAAAAGCGTCCGGGTGCTGAGATTTAAGCGGCCTATAATGAACACACAGACTATGTTGAAATCTAAATGAAATGAAACTTGTTTGAGTTAGCGAGTTATATAGCAGCAGTAACGAATGACACGCGATTATGATGAGAGGTATATGCACAGAGAAATATGACGCAATTTGTAAATACACTGAAGGCTTCTATACGTTTTGTGTCACAATGGCACAATGGGTATACGAAAGCAAAGAAAAACCTAGGCTGGTCAAAATTAAACAGGAGCTCTTCAATATAGCGTTTCTCGTAGACCAAGGTTTTCTTCTTTCTTTTTGTCGTGCTATACACTGTCAACCACGTGCAAACGCATATAAATTATATTTCTTTGTGACCCATCTTTTTGCTCTCTTTTTTCTCTTGGCAAGTGTAGGGTGGCCATGTGCGCTTGGCATGGTTAACACTTTTTCTTTATCAGTTATCTCTTTTTTTAATATGCAATCTACTTATGTTATCGTTCCTGTGCAAGCGGAGAAAAACAACAAGATGAAGTAATGAACGTATTGTGTGGTTTTCGTAAGCCGCGTCTTAAGCGCTTGAGATTGGAGCGCAAATGACTGCGAGCACACAGCGCTATTTTCTTCATGAGGAAAAAACGAGAACGCGCGTCGACAGAGGCTGAAATATTGATTCAAGCAGTTCAGTCGATCAATCACGCTATGTCTGATTTGTACAATAAGCAGCTCCACTGTCGTCGCCCGGAATGGAAACGTAGCAATTGAAAAGGTGAGAGTTGAGGTGTTGTAGGAAGTCGCCCTGACGTTGCTTTCTAAGCTCTTCGCTGTAGAAAGCCGCCTGTTCTCGTCTTCATGAGAACCTGCAACTAGCAAATCTTTGTTGTTGTCTTCTTTTCTGCTTTATAACTGTGCTATTTTTATATCCACATGGCTGGCTCACCTGGCTGCATATCCTCACACTTGATGCGTGTCTACATTTTTAAAGCTTGGTTTCTACAAATTTCCACACGTGTCCAATATTTTGAAACCAATGATAAGCAAGTACTCTTGATCTTTAAGCCACGAACCATTAGTTAGGCCCTGAGTGATGCTGAATGAATCACAACATTGTCCTGCATGCAACGCTATGTGTAATTTCGGGGCAACGAGGGCGTTTCCATCGAGTGAAAGTATGGATTATTATCTATGTGGGTAAAGTATGAAGATCTTTAAAACAGAGCTTTCATTTCTTCCACTCCCCCTACCCTTAAATACTTAAATAGGCTGCTGACAGAGATTAATTGTCCGTTGATGATCACGGGAATGACCACAGCTTTGAGATAATAATCTTTAAAACATGCTATAAAATACGTTAAGTTATGCTCAACTTAGCTCGCTCGGCCACTGTACATTGGAAAGCACTTTTTTGCACTTTTTTTTTATGGTATCAACTGGAACGCCAATAATTTTTATAGGAAGTTGCGGAACGCCTATCTCCAAGCTGAGACTACTATCAAACTTTCTGCGGTATGGCCATGAATTCTTCACTACCGAACTTCAATCGCACATTTGCGACGTTCGCAATAACGTAATTAACTAAAACAAGCCATGTCGAAATATTCAATATGATTTGTCCTCTAAGAAATTTCCGCCCAGTCCAGTATCAAGTTTATGTTATGAAAGACGGAATCGGGCTAAGTAGTGCGGGCTGTTCGACATACATGTAAATTTGAAAAAGACTATAGGCGTGTTCAGGCTCTTAGGGAACCACTAGACATACCGCTCAAGAGCAAGATAACTTCAAGCTGACCTTTGAATTGACTGCCCTTCTCTTTCAATGGCAGTACAATGCATAGCAAAACACAGGAGCACAACATTTACAAGCAAAACGTCTCCAACAGGCATGCCAAAATGCGAAATCAGTTCAATCCCACCTTTCTATGCTTTGATGATTCATCGCACACCTCCCAAATGAAATGATTTCTGGGGTTTTACTTGCCAGAACCACTTTCTGATTATGAGGCACGCCGTAGTGGGGGACTCCGGATTAATTTTGACCACCAGCGGATCTTCAACGTACTCCCAATGCCGGGGACACGGGTGTTTCTTGCATTTCGCCCACATCGAAATGCGGCCGACGCGGCCAGGATTCGATCCCGCGACCTCGTGCTTAGCAGCGCAACACCATAGCCTTTAAGCCTCCACGGCGGGTCCGATGTCTCCCGAACCTCGCATTTTAAAACACTGCTCTGCATCATTCTTGGGCGTCAAATTCTTCGTGATTGACGAGCGTTTCCTGCATATCATTTTGTTTTCTGTACATTTTTTAAGCGTCTTTTCCCTGTTGTCTTTCTTGGAATGTCCTTTTAAGAATTCTGAACTTCGCGCCACTGTTCATGAAATATGTGAACCGTCAGCGATGAACCAAGCCTGTTGGAAATTCAGTGACAGAAGTTTTCAGAAAGTCTGCGTGGGAAAAGAAGGCATCGGGTTCCTCCCGAGTGTCATCGAACAAATTTGAAATGTGACCTTTCGCTCGCGTTCAAAAATCGTAAGTACGAGAGGCGATTGAACAGAGAAAAGGTACTACAACCAGTAAAGCATTTTTATTGCTGTTTTTTCTGTATCGCAACTGCACGGGAACACATTTTTGAGCTGGAAGCGTGTTTGAGATTTCCCAGGAATAGCATAAAATTAGAGGAAATCAAGACACCGTGCATATCAAATATCACAGCCCTGGCGCGTGTTTCTTTTTTTTTTTTTGAGGATTGATATTTGTAAAATATTTTCGTATCGAAACAACATTGTTATTTTCCGCTTCTGGCCTGTATCTCTCTTTTTCTTTCTCTCTATTTTTTTATATTACCTTCTTGTGTTATCGTGGACAAACGTAAGCAAATAAAATAAACACGAACGCTGGTATGATTGATTGTTATGGCTCGATGATTGTCACCCTGCTCGGCTTTTGAAGTTCCTTGAAGCCAGCGGTGTGCATCGAATGCATAAATGGCCCTTCGCCAGGTTTGGGCTTTGCAAAGACACAAGCGCGGTGCGTAGAGCAGGCGAATTATCAAACGGCTGCACGTCAAGAAACCAGGTGAAATTTTAAACGAAAGCCCGCGCGAATGATGCCCGCGTCCTGCCAGAGAATCAAGGTCAGACGCATCAACGCCACTACGTCATAAGCACTGGCTGCCACGTCACTGATTATGGCCCATGACGTGGGTAAATTATCCCACGCAGAATCCGCGAAACACCAACTGGAAGTGTGCCGCGCAGGAAAAAAGGACACTTAGTTGCCCCCTCGTGGATGAGTGCGAAAGCATTGTGGCCACGTCAGCAGAAGAGCGGCGACGTCACGTTACTTTTGGTGTTCTACACAAGGTGCGCACAACGCAAGGTCTTGGGTTTGACTCCCAACAACGGTCGTGGGTTCAAGGGCATTAATAACCTGTGCCTTAATTAACTTCGCCTTAATTAACACCAACGCTTGTGGATTCGACTCCTACCAAAGGTCATGGGTTCGAGTGTCTTAATCAAGTGTACCTTAATTAACTGCGCCTTAATTTACTTTGCCGTAATTAACACCAGAGGTTGTGGGCTCGACTACCACCAATGGTCGTGGATTCCAGTGCATTTATTAACTCTATCTTAATTGTGTGCCTTAATTAACTTCGCCAAACACCAAAGGTCATCGGTTCGACTCCCACGAATGGTTGTGGGTTCAGCTCCCATCAAAGGTCGAGGGTTCATAACCTTTTTGGACCATCGTGGGGTCACGCCAATGCCGGATTTTCCGCTTCACGAGCCATATAACGCTTTCGCATTAAAATAGGGAAAAGGAGACTGGGCTTGTGGCGTATACGTTACGTGGTTCCTCGGCCCCAGTATGGGGGAAGATAGGGAAGGGATGTCACTTGCGGCCACTAGTCGAGGCAAATGGAGTATTGCACGATGTTGTCAGGCAAGCTTGCCTCCTGGCCGCATGGAAATTCGACATCTTATTCTCCTCAACTAATCAAACAATTTCAAAAACTCTTGCGGTAGAACGCTCCCTAGACAGCGCGTCAAAACTTCCAGTGTGCACTTAACATTTTCAAAGGGCCCTTTAAGATTATCCACGCGTACGAACGACAACCATGTCGTTTAGCAAAGATTTAGTCACGACCTGCTCCGACGTTCTCTTGATCAAGCATTAGTGAATACAACTGGTCTCTCGAGGTACGCAATAGCTAGAAACTGGATTATTCAATTTATTACTTTGACAAAACGTCTCATCTTCAGGAGCGCGCACTTCTTGATGTTTCTACATGTTTAGGATTTATGCGTGCAACGCTGGTCGTATCGTTGTATTCGGTAACATTCCGAACAAATAAGAAAAATAGTTGAGTACGATAAAGTGCTGCGTTAACTGGCGTTATGTTAATATTTCAGGACACGCGCCAAACTAATCCTTGCCGTAATTAGGAATTCAAATCAGCCACGTTTATCGCCCCTATGCAGGGGGTACGCGCAGCGCACCGGCCTTTTTGCCATCGTCATCGCTCACTAAGCAGGTACATTTTTTTTATTTCGTTGTCACGCAGAGTGGTATTTACATTACGGAATACGTAAGTGGTGTTCCTGAAAAACAGCCTCCGGTGTCACTCTCGGGCTTCGTGCATATAAGAACAATAACTTAGGCTCGCACATGCCACGTGAGCGCACCCGCCAATAATATCCATCCAGAGAGACGCCCCAAAAAGGTATTTCCAGCAGGCACATACATCCCTGTCTCAGGGTAAAGCGTGTTCGAACGCGTAAAGCGGATTTATTTGAAGCACGCTCGAGCATCGACGGCTCGAATCAACGTCGTCTTAGTAGTTCTAGCACCGTCTACAGCTAAGCTTTTACTCAACAGTAGAAACTTCGATCCTGGTTCATTGAGTAAAACGTGAGAGTTGCAAAGTTTGTAATTGTTTCGGAGAACACCGCGGGCGATCCATCTTAAGGTCAGCCTTCGGACGTCGCCTGTCGGAGAGAAACATTCGCTGTCGACTTCGACTCAACGCCCGCTTATTTCCGCTCCATAAATGTTAAACGTGGCACGTTTGAATAAACTCTGGCAAGCGCAGAACTCATTAGGCATGGAGCAAGCAAGGCCGTTTCTTCGTAATCACCGGCCGACTAAAAGGCCCGCCACTGGAACTTTGATAACTGCCACTTCGGGGCCTCCTCTGAAGACTCAAGCTATTTCACAACTTATGGCAGCGTGAAATGCAAACAAGGGGGACCGGTTGTTAACAAGTCCCTCGATTTGCGCGAAATAATGCAGAAAGACTGAGACAAGACGGAGCTTTTAGTTTCAATGTATAGCATCAGCATAAATTGAAACGCGGACGGGAAATAACTGATCATAACTCCTACATAACATGTTTGCATGGAAGTGCAACGTGCAATCGCTCTGTTGGCGCCTTCTAAACATGAAGCGTGCCAAAGTGCATACGTTTTGGAGTGTGATGTAAGCCACTGTTACCTTTGCAGATGAAGCCGGAAAGAGAACAACGTATTGTTGTAGTTTCTGGAATTGATCATACTACCTGAATCGTATTTGAATATAATACTGGAGTTGTACCTGAATAGCACTTGAATATGTATTTGCTTCAACTGAATAGCCATGTCTTCTCGCTGTATAACAATGAACAATGACGGGTAGAAAAATAACGGCAGAACCCATCTCATGATAAATGCCGACGTTAATACGATTGGCATGGCAGCAATCTAGAGACGCACCATATTGTCAAAGTATTCGCTCATACCTGCATTCATTCCCATTGAAGAAATGTGAAATAGTTTTTGAAGCGAAGCTTAATAGACTCGCAACTGTCGGCCGATCGTGGTGATTGTGCAAAAAGGGTCCACGCTCAATGTCACATACCCTTGTGATGTGGGCCGATCCTGGTGATAGTATATATACAGAAAGGGTCCCAGCTGAATGAAACATACCCCTGTGGGCTCGGGGACCTGTAACGCGCCCTTGAACTACCCGTATCACACGTGGGACCCACAGAGACAAAATCCCCAGCCCTTCTCGTGTCGAAAAAATGGTGGCAAGCGAAGCTTGTCATCCGATTCTAGCGTGAGGGCTTCCGAAGCCCAGGCAAAACGTCAGCGAAGAGCCGCCGACCCTGAGTTTAGGGCAAATGAAGCGGAACGCCTGCGACAGCGTCGTCTTGCCACAAGCTTCGCTTACCCCCATTTTCACGACAGGGGAAGGGCTTTGAATATTTTTAAAGCCAAGCTTTGTACCTCTACCAGCCAAGGGTTCTGTCGTGTCCGTCGTTGTAAGCAAAAAAAAAAAAACGATCCCGACGAACCGCTAACAATTGCAGGTATATCAGTATAGCTTACTTGAATTCAGGCATTCAGCGTACAACTAAGCACTCGTTTTCGCAAGAAAAACCACAAAAACAAGCTTCAAAGGGATGAGCCAACATGATGGATGATAAGGGCTGCGGGCAAACAACGGAAACAGGCTCGGCGTGGTCCGTAAGATTAGATTGCAGCTGTTGCAAAGCTTATGCAGCTGCTTGAAAGAGGGTTGACGTCATTCGAAACCCTTCCATTTCGTCTTGGAAGAGTTAGCACTCGTGTGCTTCACCAATGCAAAACAACCAACCACCATTCGCGGAACGTGCATTGATTTCACCTTGGCAAAGAATGTAACTACAGTGAAAACTGAAAATTTGAGTGTATATCACACCGATAATAAAGCAGTACTGAACATTGTTGTGAAGTAAATAATAATAAAGGCCGTGGTTAAAGTTACGTTGTAGTGTGTGAAATATCAAGTGCGCCGCAGTCACCATGAGGGTGGCGTAAAAAGCTTCGCTTTCCAACCACCTTCACAGGGTGAATCGGCGGGCAATTTTTTTATTGTTTTTGTTTTTTTTGTTTTTTTTTGTTTTTTTCAGGCGAAAGCGACAAATGGCTCATGGGTCAAAAAATTGACCATCCGGCGTTATGGCAAAAGATTGATTGTGCCACCCACGACCTTTGGTAGGGGTCAAACCAACGTCCTTTGGTGTTAATTAAGACAAAATAATTAAGACAGTTAATTAAGGTATAGTTAATTAAGGCACTCAAACCAATGACTTTTGGTAGGAGTCGAACCCTCCACCTTTGGTGGGAGTCGAACCCTCAGCTGTTGGTGTTATTTAAGGCGCAATTGTTTAAAACACAGCTAATGAAAATAGAGTCAATTAAGGCACTCGAACCCACTACTATGATTGGAGTCGTACACGACCTATGGATCAATTAAGGCGCAGTTAATTAAGATATAGTTAATTAAGGCACTCCAACCCACGACATTCGGTGGGAGTAGAACCCAAGATCTTTGGTGTTAATTAAGGCGAACTTAATTAAGGCAGAGTTAATTAAGATAGAGCTAGTTAAGGCACTCGAACCCACAAACTTTGGTGGGTGAAAACAAGCAGTAGGAAGCAACAACGCATTCGAATGAGAATTTCAAGTGTATTAATGAATGTCTCGTGAACGCGCAGGTTCCCGCCTTCATCCTCTGAAGCGTATGCTAAAGTGACTGTCAACGTTTATTGCACGCCTAAATTAAAAACAAAAAAAAACAATTTTCCCTGTGCTTTCCTTGGCTTCATTAACTGCTGGTTTCATATGTGGTTGTGACTAAGAAAAATCGCGCTCCTCGGTTCTCCGTCTTCTCGTAAATCCATTTCATGTAGTTTCTGTAAGATTCGTAAATAATCATATATCTCGGAGAGCATTCAAAGTGTTTCAGGAGATCCATTGTATCTTCATTGAACTCAGGTGCGTGAAACCCTGTGGACGTGTGTTCTTTCTGTATTTTGTTTTGTTCTGTCTGTGTCTCCGTCATTTCTTCATCTCCTCTTTTCTTTCCTCATCTTTTAAATTCCTCTATTCCCTCCCCCTGAAAGAGTAGGCAGGCGTTGTGCCCCTCTCGGTGGCAATTGTCAGCTTGCTCCCTCCCTATTTCCTTCGTGTCCTTGTGTTATATGTACTCAAACCAAATAATACTAATAATAATGTGTTCTTTCTGTGCCTCTCACATCTTGCGTAATGCCATTAAAAATGGGTCCCGCAAGAAAGCAATGCTGAACTGAATTGAAGTCCGGAAATGAGCGATCATTACAGGGGACCATGGGGCCTATACGACCATCAATGCAATACGCGCAGGGATTGCGTCAGCTCCAGACTGCCCTTACACTGGACCGGGAAGGTCCCGCCTGGTTAACGTTCCCAGGAGCGCGAGAATATTAGATAGCGTCTGTCGACAACCTCCGGTAGCGTCAACACTGGAGATGTCCGGCGAGTGGCGTGACGTGAGAAAGAGGGGCAGGCAGGAAATTGCTGACACGTCGGAAGGAAGGCTGGCACCGTACAAGCCGGTACTGTAGCCGTGTGTAGCTTTCTCTAAGACATCGTGTAAATCTTCAAAGACGGGACGAACTCGGTGCAGCAGTGAGTAGAGATGTTAAGTACGTGAGCTGTATTTGGATCCTCAAGCTGAGAGGGAATGCGGGAACTTGTTACGTTGCGATCGCGGTAGTCAACTACATCTGTGGCTGGCACGTTGAATGGGTTCTGACCAAAAGTGCGTGTGTCGACAGGGTGTAGAAAAAAAGTCGCGTCGACAAAATTGAATCCACAGTGGCCTGCCGCGCACTGGCGGTGCTCCGTGGCTCCGGAGTGGATGGCAGAATAAAAATAAAACGCCATTGTGTACCCACCAGTGTCCGTTCCTCGTTTTCTTGTGACGTCGACATCGCTCTAGCGAAGTTATCAGCAGTTCTACTTTGGTCTTGCTATGGCCAGGACACGCGTAGTCCGTACTGAAGAAGAAGAACGTGCATGGTACGATCACTGAAGGATTGACGGTTGTACTTGATGTATTATTTCCCACGACTATAAGCTCCATGTGAGCGACACCACTCCTGATGCATGCTCCATAAACATGATCGCGTGTTTCGTAGTGAACGCTTTTTTCTGCTTGCGGCGCTTCAACTTGTCACAAATCTTTGACAGTTTCCGAGGTTCTGGCATGCTAATACCAACATCGAGACGAGTGGCTATATTCTGAGGTGGTGAGGGGATCCATGAACCTGTACGGGACAGATTTTATTGATTGCTGTATCATCGGGCAAAGTTTGCTCACGTTTTGCTTTGTGTAACATGGCTTCACAAATTCCGGAAACCAATGATGATCGGTATCGAGCTTCATCGATACGTATCAACTGAGCAAAGAAGCCAAATGGTAATTTATGTGCGTAAATTTGCTAAGGAGTGGCTTTTAGAGGCATGGTATACAGTATACCTTTTTATAACTACATGAAAATGCGTACTTTAATACAAAAAGCCGCTTTAATTAATTTATTTATTAAACATTCAACGTGTTTCAGTTTGGTCTGCATAGGAGGTCACTTGCTAAAACCGCATGTAACGAAAACAAGTAATACTATTACCGCTTTATATCTTTGCAACCGTATTACGCATGCGCCATATTTTGGTATCATTGTCTAGAGGAAAGAAGCCATTACTCGATCAGGGATGAGTCGTGTTAGATTGTACTAGATCTAGTACACTCCAGTCGTGTGCACAGATGGCGCCGTTGTTAAGCCACGCATGACGCAATCCAGGCTAAATTTAGCGCTTCGCTCGGTGTTCGGAGAGGTATGGCACGGCAGTACGTTTGTCGATCCGAGCGCAAGTGGTCGCGTTTTAGTTCACTCAGCCGTAGTACGTATAGTCCATCAAACTCTAACTTGTGCTCACCAGTAGTTATAAAGATTACAAGCCTGTAATTTCTTGCAGACATTTGACGGTAGCTCTGATATGGCGCCCCCGCGGTCGGCACGTAGGTACGAGAAATGGAGTGAAGAGACTCGGGCAACAAGAAAGAGGGATGCCAGTTTGGGCTACCACCTTTGTCTATAGCGGGCCCATTACGAATAGGGAGTGAGAACGATTCCAAGATTACAGCTTGGACCTCCGCTAGCTGAATCATAAGTTAAGCATGTAAGCACTGCAATGCGCTTCAACAAATGGTACTTGGGAATTTGGTTACGTCATTTCTGTACCCTAGTTCCCATACACGCTCAGCAAAACGCACAAGACGTTTCACGTCTTGTGAAATACGTAATTTGTGCCGCACTTAAGCCATCTGTGTGTGCTATCTCCCCTCTAATCTTTCTCGGGTAGAGGTGGTCTCTTCGAAAAATGCAAGCTGGAGCGGCCCTTACACCTTCTGTCAGCTGGGCCCATGGTTCAACAGCTGAAAACGCCGTGAGCTGAGCGAAGTTAAACAAATGAGTTGTGGCGCGAGGAAAAGAAGAAGGAAACCAAGGGGAGACAGCGAAGTGATTTGCTCCTGCTTCTAAAGCGGTTATTCACCGGCCGTTGCGGCTCTGAAGAAGTATACGTTATAGTGAACGCGTATATTCACATCATCGTATGATATATTCTTATGGTACATTATCGTATAATCATACGTTATCGTATTCAGATCATGCACATGATCGTACTATCAAAGGTTCATTCATCCTTTCAGACTGCTGTATCTAAAATTATATAATGATTCACCACTCCTCTCTGTAACGTAATCAGGCATTGAGAGTATGTTAAATAAATAAATAAATAAATAAATAAATAAATAAATAAATAAATAAATAAATAAATAAATAAATAAATAAATAAATAAATAAATAAATAAAAGGGTCTTGGCAAAGCTGAATACCATCAAAACCGTTTCATGAGCCAAAGCGGTCGAAGACGATGGAGAGATTGTCTTCTCTCTTCTTCGGGCTGGGCTGGGCTGGGCTGGGCTGGCTGGCTCTATAGCTCTTACTTTCTCTCTGCGTGTCTCCATCTGTGCGTGTGTGCAGGCGCGCGACATACTAGTCATGTGCGAGGAAGGTGATTTCGCCCTGCTGAATAAATGTAATTCGAGTGCCGAAAGAGTAACTCTGAACCTTTCATTTTATTTTCATTGACACAAACTGTTAAGCCTAAATAAGACAAATCACAAAAAAACACCACACATCGACACCTCTATAAGATCTTCACGCAACGTTTCAGAAGACACACTTTCGCCGCAGGTTCATGTACGAGCCGCGGCGACACTGGAAGGCCCTGCTGAAGCTGATCGAGTGACGCAGAGGTCCGTTGACTCGGTAGGCAGCGTGGGCGCGGCGTCCGTGGCGCAGTAGCTGGTCTTCGTAAGCGGTGTCGTATTTCTCGCAGCGACTCAGCGCAAAGTGAACGAAGAACAGCTGGTCATTACTGAACGGCAAACCAGGCAACGTGCCTTCTCCGCCGTTACCGATGAGCCGGCTATACGCGCGAAACGCCGCCGCCACAGCCAGCAGGTCTCGCACGTCCTCCCGAGCCGTGCCATTCGACGAGAAGGGCACCGACGTGGTCTCACTCATGGGCAACCGTGCCTCGTGCAAGCATGTCTCTGTGGCTGCGAAGCGGTCGTGCAAGTCCGTGTAGTTGGAGCGCAACTGGAACGACACCTCGCGAAACACGTCCAGCAGAGCGGCACTCATCTGGAGGAGCACGCGCGGTAGGTGATACTCCCAGAAGGCTTCCTGGTGATAAACACCGCGCACTGCACCAAGAGGCACGAACAGCGTGCCGTCATCGATCACGCGACTTTCGGTCTCGAACAGGTCGAGCGGATAATCGGGAAACGGCCGCCTGCTGGCCGCCAGGCGGCGACGCTGGCGCTGCGCTACAATTTTCCGGAAGACGTCGACCGCTCGATGGCCAGCCGAAGCGCAGCTGAACGGACGGCACTGAGACGCACGGAACGCGAACTTCCTCCACTCGGCCGGCGTGAAGAATGCTGTTTTGAGCTTCTTGACGCGGTGCTCTAGTTTTGCCAGGAACGACGTCGTCACCCAAGACATCTCGCCGAGGAAATCGAGAACGTCCCTCTTGGCGTGTTCCGCCATGCTTCTGAGCACAGGCTCGTTCTCGTCGTGTTTCGACTGGGTGACCAGCAGATAAGCTGCGAGTCCCGGTTCAGCTCGCGCTGCTATTACGGTGCAGACATGGCTGCGACGCGCACTCCAGCCGTCTTCCCAGCCGACCGTATGCGTGACTGCCACGTCGCTCAACTTCCTGAACCGCTTGCCCGGCAGCATCGGCGCATACGCTAGCGCCAGTCGAAACGCCAGATAGTTGAGCACCAGCGCTGGCTTCGCGGAGGACACGAGCCCGAGCAAGCCAACTCCGATGCGCTTCGGCTCGTACGTCACCTTGGTAGCGGTTGTAATTGTACGGATGCCGAACATAGCGTTCGTCAAAAACTCTGCCCAGTTCCACTCCGCAGTCGACTCGAGCTCTTTTACGGTCACCGTCGAGTACTCTTCGACAGGCGCGCTGAGGAGTGCCACGAGTTCCTGCTCGAAATCGAAGAGCTCTGGCATAGACATGCGGGCAATACGGCGCGCCGCGTCTATATACCAACCGCGATGCGCGTTGGCCACGTAAACAAAGTCCGGGAAGAGTGTGGGCGCCCCGTACAGCTTGATTCCTTTGTCTGTCAGCTTATGTGTACAAAGGGCGCGACGCCGGTGACTCGCAGAAGCCTGCCGGCAACAGCAGCTGAACTGGCGAGGCTCCAGGCATAGGGAAATCCGTTGAGGCCGACGCTGTCCAGGATCTCCTGGAAGACGAGCGTTTCTGGACCAGAGGAGGACATGTTCAAGCAGGCATTGTACAGGTCGAACATGGCGCGGCTACTCGTGTCTTCAGTGCCAGCCGCGAGCATGGCCGTCAACTGGTCTTCCAGTTCGCGGGTGCTCATGACAGCCTCGGAGTACACGGCCTCGCCATGTAGTTGGTAGGTGGCGCTCCAGTTCGAGCACACATACTCGTAGAAGTTGTCACAGGGGTCGCCATCTTGGAGGGACTCCGAGATGTACCTGAGTAAATAAAGAAGGCATATAAGGGTTGTCAATTTCGCAGGTCATATGAATGCCGTGATCAAAAAGACATGATCGCAAGTTGTAGATTCAGCAGCGAAAGTGTGCATCCATTGACCACAGTCTCACAGTTTTTTCTTCTACCAGAAGTCATCGCATAGTTCATCGGAGAACATAAAATGAGAAGTTGTAGATTCAGCAGCGAAAGTGTGCATCCGTTGACCACAGTCTCACAGTTTTTTCTTCTACCAGAAGTCATCGCATAGTTCATCGGAGAACATAAAATGATAAAAGAGAGCAACGTAGTTATGCTCGACTGAATGACCACCACGGGTGCAGTACGTTACGCGCACCAGACCCGTTGCTATCCGTCTGGCGAGCTTGCAGTTGTGAAAGAAAGCAAAAGCAATAGCAAATGTATTAGGTTATACGATAACTTCGGAGTGCCATTAAACCTTGAACAGGTATCCGGGCAATAGAGTAGATTACACAATGAGTCCGTGACGTTACTGCTGGCGCTTCTATATTTAGTTCCTGCAGGTACAATTGAATCTATGGTGTCTGAAATTAAAGCGGCCGCAGAATAGCGGTGATTCACTGACATGTTTTTTAATGTGGATCAATCTTCGCCTCATTCTTGGCGCATTGCGGTAGGTAGGTGGGTAAGAAGTAAATTCCGGTCTTGCATCATTTCGGACTTCTGTACTAAATGAAAATACATGACCGACAGTGGAATCAAACCTCTGCATTCGAGTACCGTGCCCCAATGCTCTCTAACCATTAGGTCACGGTAGCTTTTCTTTTAACTTTCCTTGGCTCTTCAACCCACTTTGCGGTTCTTATGTTTCTGGCAGTTCATGGCCAACTTGGAGAACTATATGTCACTAGTTGCTGCTAGAGATAAATTACATAAAAATTTGCGATAGTCCCATTTGAACCCTAGTCCCCGAGCACAGAAGCTCAAACCTCTAACCATTATACCACGGAGGCATGCCTGAAATGTGGGAATAATCCGGTAAAAGCCAGCGCTTGAGACGCTTGAAACGTTTGGCGCGTCGCATGGCAACAATTTACTTATAAAGACTGAGTGCGCGTATCTTCTAGCCGACGAGGGGGACGCCACAATCGCACGAACAATCCTCTCGTGCCAAAGCCGACTAGCTATTTGGGACGTTTGGCACGTTCTTCCCGAATGCTTCACTTGCATCTTCGCATGTTCTTTCCTTGTCACAGCTCGCGCTTTGTGTCAGACGGCACTCTCATCGAGGTCGGCTCACATTACCCAGAACATTCCATGTAGCTGCTAACGCTAGGCTAAAACTGTACGGCGATGTACCGTCTTCCTGATTGGGCGAGTTGATCACGTTTTAACATTTCTCCCGCAGAGTACGAACGCCATTGTCCTTTTACCATAACCCACATGGCATAGACGTAGGTACTGTACGATTGTATCATTCTTAGTCGCATATTACGTCACAGTCCATGTATGTCTCGCTTACGCCCGTTCAGTAAATATGCAGAACCCAACAATCGGCATGTTGTATAAAGTCGCGTCAAACGGCCGCTGTGCGAATGGTGCCGTTGCCGTCATACGATCACCAACACCATCGTCGTCGTCTTGCTGCTATCGTAACACATGCGTATGCACGCGTCACACACAAATAATCGATATACACAAACGCGTTGCCCCACGTGGTAGCGCTTTGCGGAACCCCAAACTAGAGTTATACTACATAGGCTACCTTTAGGGAGCCTCCCTGAAGGGAGCCGATACAGTAACTCTCCCCCAAACAATGCTGGGTAGCCTGCGACCTGCGAAATGCTTCGGATAATATAGATTGCCAGACTGCACTGGGATCTGTGCTATTTTCTTTATTCGTATATGCCCCGTGTTGAATTAACTAAGATAAAATACCTTACGCAAAGCACTCGAAAACTTGCTCTCTATGTACATGGCTTTATTCAATTCCCACTTCAATACATTTCTACCAACTACCAAGCATAGATAACACATGGAAATACCGAATTCCTCCTCCTGTAGAACTGATAAATTTGTAAAAAAAATAAAAGTGGCCTTTCATATATTCCTAATTTCGCTTTCAAATGTTTGTAAGGTCTGTGGGCTTTTTTGCTTGAGATACAAAGCCAAAAAATCAAGAATATTATTGCTATAATTCTTATTCTCACTGTTGCATGGTACACGGGGGCTTTCCTGGTAAGTGTCCATCAAAATGCATGAGAAGGAATAATTTATGTTGATTTTCGTCTAAATAAAGAAAAATACAAAAATACCTAAATAAACAAGAAAGTAACAAATATAAAGCCAAGACTTATTATTAACCATGAGAAGATTCCTAGCAGCCGACTTTTTCATTTTAAGCGAGAATTGACAAAATCTGGCATTTTTGGCAGAAAGTGAGACACATTATCACAACTTTCTAACTACCCAATGATAATAGATATCACACTGTAAGAAAGTGCATCAGTCAGGAGTTTTAACGCCAACGTAACAGATACACCGCTCTAAATATACCGCTAACGGGAATCTCAAAAACAAAGGTAAATATTATAACCTTTTCAAGTAAGTTGTACACTGACGCTGACGTATGTGCCAGGTTTAGACGTCTGTCACGCTTCTGGCAACATTTACAGAATTGTTTCACCTGTGTTTAGTGCCGAGTTACGATGTTCTAAACTTGGTGTCGGGATTTTGTCATCTACAATTCTGGGACTACAAATGACAAATTCACGACCCTAAACAAAGTCATTGTGCATGATTAGGCTAATAAAACTTATTCAGATCGCTTGCACTGTAGGAATTAATATTATGGGAATCATCTTGCAGGTACCTGGCTATCTCGGGTAGTTTCAGGTTGCGAGAATCGCTACCAGATGGTGTCACGTGTTCGTGTGTGGCGAGTGAAATACTGCTTGAGACACGAGAGTGCATGTGACCACCACGGCAAAACGACAGAACGACGACGGTGAAGGAACGTTGTAACATTTTCTGTTACAGCACGAACCGCCACCATGCGGCATCGCGGGCTCAAATCCCGGCTACGGCAGCCGCTCAATATCTTCCTAAGGGCACATGACGCTGGCAAACAGCTGCACATTCAAACAACTCCGATCAGGCATAAGATCATATTGCTACATGCGTGTGGTATTTGGTTGTTTGAACGAGGCGCGCGGGCGCCATCGCTCGAAAAAAGAAGGGGAAGAAGGAGCTGGGCGCGCGCTGTGAATCTAACCGGTCAGCGCTGCAACCGCTGTTGTAAATACAACCTGTAAATACACCTGGCCACGCGGGGCTGAGGGGGAACCAGGCGGCGGACAGGGTCGCTCGAGGGTATGTGCAAGCCGAGCACCCGGTCATCCTGCCCCTGAGGCACCCGTTCCAGTACCATGTGACTATTCGTCCATTCTAAATTATTATAAGGGTACCCGAAGAAAATACCCCCCCCCCCCCTTACCATCGCTCACTCACTAAAAAGGAGGCTATACCAGCTGGAGACTTATCCAGGCCTACCTGGATAACCTACCCCAACCTCCACCTCCTCAGCAAAATCCACCCCACGGCATACCCTTCACGCTGCCCGTGGTGTTCCGAGAAAGCCACTCTATTATTCCACATTACATGGGCGTGTCGTGCAATTACTGCCTTACCCCTATCCAACACGCGAGCGCGGAGCGGTGGGAGTCGCTGCTGGCCAGCGAAGCCTTGGACTATCAGCTTAGCCTGATTGACAGGGCACGCAGGGCGGCGACGGCGAGCGGAGTCCTGGACGCTTTTCCTCGCATACGGCGGGCAGAGAGCGATAGGATCTTATCGCTCTTGGACGTTATACGGAACATCACGGTGGCAGCAACGGCGAAACTTCATGTGGGGTGTCCAGAGATTTTCTATCGCGTTAGACAAAAATTGTTTTCAGCCATCGGTAGAATGTAATTTTCTATTTCAAATGCGATTCTCATTCCAATCCAACTTAGATTTCGCTTGAGTCAGCGGAGCAGTTCTCTACAATAGAAGTCTACATTTGACATCTACTATTTGAATGGAAAAATCGAAATTTAAATCCAGCCAAACTCTTACCGCAAAACGCAGACTCAGCGGGGTTAGGGGTACGTAAGTACGTAAGTACGAAACTTACGTTTCACGCTATATTAACGAGTTGGGCACTGGGTGGGCGAAACTAGGGAGTGCTACTCACTATTTTCGCATTCGTGGCCAATCCACCAAGTTATGAACCCAACACGCAAGAAATAAATGTATTAAAATATATGTCGTACTTCCCTGTGCGCACACCTCGCATGAAAATGTTTCTTCGGCAAGCACCATGCATTACGCTCGTAGCACATACAGCCAACAGCGATACAGCCGACGATGTTGTGCTCACGTAATCCGCTTCAACTGCTACCTTGCTAACACACACACACACACACACACACACATACACAAAAGAAAAATTATGGCCGAAACGGCCTCAAGGGGAATTAGCATGGCGCGAAGCATTATAAAGTGGCTCCTTATTTGCACGTTTGTGAGCTAAATGTTCTTGCTTCTCTTCTTTCGTTATATTGGTAGTACCACTGACCACCCCTGGGTGTTCTGGCTCATGACGTAGAAGCGATTCTCACATGCTTTGGTCGAGGCGTGCTTACAGTCATCGCGAAATCAGAAGCAGGGCTGCGATTTCGTAGCGATGCCTTATGACTTATTCTATACTAGTCCTATCATCCACAGCTCACGGCCGGCTGATCCCGTTGATAACATGAGCGGACCGTCGCTCTGACCATTGACAAAGCGCGATAAGCGCGAAAAGGCATTATTAACGGAAAGGCATAGCTACAAAATACCGGCCCAGCTGTGGAAAGTGGCGAGCAGCACCCGGTGTTCAATCGTTGCACCAATGAGCGCGCCTCCGCGACAGGTATGCGTCAGTTGCGCGGTAGCTGCACCTCTAGCGCGCGAAGGGGGCGGAGCTTCGGAATTTGTTTGCGGGTGATGTGGCCTTCGTTCCGCAGGACCCAGGATCCCCAAAGTACCGTGTGGTCACGTGACGCACCTTAAGTGAACCCTTTTTACTACATAGACAATACAGATCGGCTATTTTCAAACGCCTAAGTTAGCTTACCACATCACACTCTTCACAAAACCAAGAAATGGAGTTTTATTTAAAATTTCACTTATTAGCTATTACATATACCCCTCATGTCCTTTTTAATATTATAGATACTATTAGGTCTAGTTTAAGACTGCGGCATTATTTTGCAGAATTTCTAAGCGGGAAATGTTTTTTAAAGTGAGACGAGAAATTGGAAACTGACCGTGCGTGTCCTTGCTGAGAGCTTCCTATGTAATGCTTCGGTTTAAAAGCTTAGCGTCCTTTATAGGTTCCGAGCTACAAAGGAAACTAAAAATGATTTCTCAGAGAGAGAGAGAGCTTCGCAGTTGATTGCGGAACCAATATATTTTTGGTGTTGTATTAGTCCACACCCAGACATGTGCAGGTTTTAGAGAAGTGCAGAAAGGTTAAGTGCTCAGTATATGGTATTGTATAGTATAATATAGTATAATATAGGCTACACAGGCAGTACAGTTACAGCACAAGCGATCAGACGGCATCTTCGAAAGTCTGTCCCTCTCTGAACAACCAGACAGATTAGCCTGCCGACGGGTGTCCCTAACTAGTCGAAGCCTTGCTGTGGCACAACATAAGAGTCCTCTAGCAGGTGGTGCTTGCTATTTGCTAACGCGGGGCAGTCACTCTATCATCTGAGCTTAACCGTCAGATTACTTAAATCATGAGTTCGACCTTCGCGCCAGTAAGAATTCTTCAACTACAAAAATTTCTATATGAAAAAAAAAAAATAGTACGGGTTTCGATCATACCTTCGTGCTATTACTGTCGAGTGGATGGCAATTTTCTCCCTTTCACAACCCGTTCTTTGCGCGCTTTATTGACGAACAGGATCCCAGCATGGAACAGCGTCCATACGATCGCATGCGATGGGCTGAGTAAACGCACCTGGCAAGACGGTGACAGCTTTCGCCGGCGCAGCTCGGTGCCGAGTCTCGACGACCGGGCAGCAACGGCGACGACGAGGGCGCGCGGCTTCGCCGGCCGAAGTCCAGCAATCCACGTGAGCCTGCTCCGGGGCCGCTCACTATCCGTTGCAAGGCCAGCGATGCGCCGATGCCTATCGCGACCACTGCCAGAGCACTGCAGACTACGCACAGGCGCCAGCGTAGGGACTGGGACCGAGGAGGAAAGATGGACGTGGCCGTGGGGGCCGCCCACGGAGCCGTAGGCACACGACCGCCGTCGCCAGACATCTCTCGCTCTTCTACGTCTTCTTCTGCTTGGTCCAGAACGCATATCATGCTCAGTACAGCATCTGTAATCGCGCTGACCTTCTGTTTCTTTTCAAACTCCTTCACGGTATCCTCATGTGCCCCGAACTCCTCAGTTGTATCAAAATCTACACCGAGATCATTGATCTCACGGACCCTACACAATGGTACAGAATCTACTGAATAAGAAAAAGAAATGCTTGCAGTTTTGAGGGTGAAAGTCATGACTTTGGTCAGCTTGCAATGGTGCAGTGCGAATATTATCATTATTATAATAATAATTGCTGCTAATAAGTGCTGCTGCTACTATTATTACTACTTCTACTACTACTACTACTACTACTACTACTACTACTACTACTACTACTACTACTACTACTACTACTACTACTACTACTAATGCTGCTGCTGCTGCTACTGCTGCTGCTGCTGCTGCTACTACTACTACTACTGCTACTGCTACTACTACTACTACTGCTACTGCTACTACTACTACTACTACTACTACTACTACTACTACTACTACTACTACTACTACTACTACTACTACTACTACTCTACTACTACTACTACTACTACTACTACTACTACTACTACTACTACTACTACTACTACTACTACTACTACTACTACTACTACTACTTTTGGGTGTAACGTCCCATAAGTGCACAGCGGGTAATGAAAGACTCTGGAGCGCAGGGCTCCGGATTAATTTTGGTCACGTGGGGTTCCTTAGCGTACTACCGATCGAAGTACGCTATCTGATCGCTCTTGTACAAGCGACAGCTCCCTGAAGCACATTCCCCAGATGAATAAGGAGGACGTTTCTTGTCTCTTCCATATTTAAGTGCGCCCGGATCGAGCGAGTATGCAGCAGCCCTTATGATGAAATTAATTTTTAACGCGATACAATTAAGGGCCCCGTGTTGCAGGAAATCCGGCGTCGGCGTCAGCGCCGGCCGCGCAGACCCTCCACGTGGTGCATAGTTTTGGTGAACAAAAATTGAATTGAATCTGTCAGAAAAACGGTTAAGAACGACTTAACCATAACCTTCAGACATGGTGGCGTCGGATCGTAATTTGAATGTACGAGAAAACATAATTCCGTTACGAGGAAACTCGGACACAAACCCCTTTTCCAGCATTTCTACCAAACCTACATTGGCGCGCTCGGGTATGGTACTTGCGAAAATGATATAAAATGGCACTCGCATCCTCGGCAGGTGAAATTTGGACTACGCCTGCCTAATGCGTTTTGGACACGCGCGCGTGTCGGGGCAATAGCAAACAATTAATAAAACAATAAAAACGTACTCTAGGACCTTCACATTTTAATATAAGACGACTTATATTGCCCCTGGAAAAGCGTCTTCCCAGCAATACATTTCTGTTTAAAATGGCTGGCTGGCTGGCTGGCTGGCTGGCTGGCTGGCTGGCTGGCTGGCTGGCTGGCTGGCTGGCTCGCTGGCTGGTTGGCTGGCCGGCTGGGAGAGAGAGAGAGAAAAATAAATTATTTGAAAAAAGAAGCCAGAGAGGTCGGCCTGAGCTAGCGCACTCCAGACTGCTACTCTGCACAGGATGAAGGGGAACGTGGACATAAAGGTGTGATGAGGAATGATGATGATATTGAAAGAGGGATGCACAACGGCGAAAGCAAGTTCAACATTCTGTTGATAAACATTAAGACATGTCATCCATTAAGCCACTGCCGGACTCCATATCTTGTCTGTAGTCACCAATTCAAATTAACCTTCAGATAAATGCGCTATAGGACGAAGCTGGTGTGTGGGCTTCTCCTGCGTGAGCAGCACAGGCGCCAAGCAAGAGATTTACAACATAAGCGTTTACAAGATAAGCGGCTCCAGTACGGCGAGCACCAGCTGTAGGGCACCTTTAGAGGCCGGATTCTGGAGACCGCAGAGAATCACGCGCATTGACTCTACCAGGTGCTTCGGCATTTTCTGAACGCTTTCCTTCTCATTAGGTCCATCTCCTTGCTTGCCTGTTGTGTCGCCGGTTTTTTTTTTTTTTTTTTTTTTTTTTTGGCCCTATCATTATTTGCTTCTTGGTGCAGAGGACCCCTACGGCCCGCTGTCATGGCCGTGAGTCCAGAGTGCAGCAAAGGTCATTCCGCGTCTGTATCCAGTCGATGGAGTCAAATACTCGCCGCTTGGTCACACCGAGCTTAAATTTGCTGTAGGTGTGGTTACGGTCCTCGATGCAGGCACAGGCAGAGAGAGAGAGAGAGAGAGAGAGAGTAGATTTTAATGAAGAGAAGGGAGGAGAGGTCGGCCTGGAGAGCGTGTCTCTAGCCTGCTACTCCTCACTGGGGTAAGGGGAAGTGGGGCACAGGCAGAGGTGGACGTGGTGGCTGCGCCCCGCTATGCAGTTCTTCGGGAATGGCTTAGTGGCTCTTCTTTCGCAAATGTTGTTCTCTTTGGCGAAGGGAATGAGCAGCCTCTCTACGGGAAGATTTGTCTCTTGCCATTTTTCGAAAAATACGAGTTCTTTTTCTATCATTGGGCATTCCTTCGACGTCGCTTCTAGAGAGCCAAGACAGTTGGGACATATAAATGAAGACACATCACAATCGGCGGTATTATGTTGTCCGCCGCAACGTGGGCAGGTGACTTCACTTCTACAAACAGCGCTCACGCGGATAATTTTTAGAGATTTTCTGCACTGAAGAGGCCTCGGAACAAATGGTCATACACGGTGTATCACGTAGCCCACTTTGACCGACGCTGGTATGTCAAGAAAGTCGAAGAAGCAAATATTAACTTGATGCACCGGGAATTCCCCAAGCAGTGAATCTCAAGAATGATCCCCGATGACTTCAAAGGACCTTTGAGGTCCGCATACTTGATTTCAAGGTCAACGTTGGCAATCACACTAGTCATTGTCCACTTCCCGTAACTAATAAAGGAGCAGACGGGGATTGCGCTTAACTTCTCAATGGCCTTTAACTTTTCCAGCATTGCTGAATGTTTCGCATCTATTGTCAGGATGTTGTTTCAAGCGTTGATCCTCTTTTCGTTGATTTTCCCAGGGGCCACACTTTCAAAATATTCGGCTAAAAATTGCCTGCTGGGGGAGTTCATGCTGTGTTACGTCGAGAGCGGCACGTAGGAAACCAAGAAGGATTCCCGCTCACTCTGATTTGATGAAGATGGCTCATTCGAGGTTCGGCGCATCTTCTTCATAAGGCGGCCCATGGCTACGGTGTACTCAGTGCAAGAGTCCATGACTTCTGGCGTTGAGCTCTCCCAGGAATCGAGCTGGTCCGATCTTCCGAAGGCACGTCGTGCAAAAATGAGCGATGAAGGAGACGACTGACTTTGTTCACGTGGTCGTGCGAGCGCCTTCTTGCTAACAACTGCATGTTGTTGTTGTGTTGTTGTTGTTGTTGTTGTTGTTGTTGTTGTTGTTGCTGCTGCTGCTGCTGCTGCTGCTGCTGCTGCTGCTGCTGCTGCTGCTGCTGCTGCTGCTGCTGCTGCTGCTGCTGCTGCTGCTGCTGCGCTGCTGCTGCTGCTGCTGTCTGTTGTTGTTGTTGTTGTTGTTGTTGTGCTGCTGCTGCTGCTGCTGCTGCTGCTGCTGCTGCTGCTGCTGCTGCTGCTGCTGCTGCTGCTGCTGCTGCTGCTGCTGCTGCTGCTGCTGCTGTTGTTGTTGTTGTTGTTGTTGCTGCTGCTGCTGCTGCTGCTGCTGCTGCTGCTGCTGCTGCTGCTGCTGCTGCTGCTGCTGCTGCTGCTGCTGCTGCTGCTGCTGCTGCTGCTGCTGCTGCTGCTGCTGCTGCTGCTGCTGCTGCTGCTGCTGCTGCTGCTGCTGCTGCTGCTGCTGCTGCTGCTGCTGCTGCTGCTGCTGCTGCTGCTGCTGCTGCTGCTGCTGCTGCTGCTGCTGCTGCTGCTGCTGCTGCTGCTGCTGCTGCTGCTGCTGCTGCTGCTGCTGCTGCTGCTGCTGCTGCTGCTGCTGCTGCTGCTGCTGCTTGCTGCTGCTGCTGCTGCTGCTGCTGCTGCTGCTGCTGCTGCTGCTGCTGCTGCTGCTGCTGCTGCTGCTGCTGCTGCTGCTGCTGCTGCTGCTGCTGCTGCTGCTGCTGCTGCTGCTGCTGCTGCTGCTGCTGCTGCTGCTGCTGTCGCTGTCGTTGTCGTTGTTGTTGTTGTTTATCACGCATGCATAACAGCGAGAGGCTTGCTTGTTTGGTCCTCATCCGTGGCGCTTACCCACTACGGGGGATCGGCCAAGAAGCCGGCGTTTAAAGGTTAAAGGGAAGGGGGGAGACGGGGAAAAAACTAGAAAATGTAAATCAGGGTGAAGTATAGCGTTTATGATAATTTGGAAAGAGATTTACAGGGCAGAGACAGAATTAAAATTATAGAAATTGTATATCTCAGAGCACCGGTGACCCCTGGGCACTTCTTTCTCTTCTCCGTTCGGCAACACGGAAAATTACGAATTAATTATTACTCATTCAGTATGACTTTCCTGATATTATTTTAACGGATAATTCTACGCAATTCAACGCTAATTCCATAGATATTCAGAAATTTATGCCTCGTATTGAATTGGAATAATCCACCCATTTCTTGGACAATCCCCCATCGTGGGTAGGAGCCACAGACGTGATACGCAACAACTACGCATGCAGTGCCGGCGTGGCGTATATGCGCTTTCTATGTACGATCTGTCTGCGCTATTGCAGCTCAATCAAGTGCGTGTGTTGCAATAGCGGAAATGAGCCCCCTCCGCATCGATATTAGGGAGGAGGGGACGCGTTGCGTTATCCGTACATGTTGCGCTACTTTATCGTTATTGGAAGAGACGCATTGCTCTCGAAAGAGGGACAGCCGGGGTAGATATTCTAGTTCACTGTAGCTGGGGCGCTTATCTTAATGGTAAGTGAAGCTCCGAACAGCCCATCTGCAGCGGCGACCAAAGTCAGATGCAAAAAAGAACAACAAAAACTCATAATTTACTGGGCAATACTTAGACACCTTCATGACATTTATTTTGTTTCCTGTCATGAAAGCTTTCGCAAATTTCGACTGTAATAAATGCCGTATGACCGAGTCCATTGGTGTAGCCTTATCAAGGGTTGACCCTCTGCGTTTGGAGACGAATGCGGCATGTAAGTACAATCGCGTGATTTTCAATATGCTGCATGCTGCACGTTAAACACAGCATTCGTTAAACACCGTTGGAGCTCGATAATGGCAGTGACATGTGCATATCCGTCCCAGCTCATTATTAGTGCTGCAATATATCATTTGCCAGAACATGCCGCCGGCAAAAATACAAATGAAAAACGCTCTAAAGAAGAAAAATTTACTGCCGCCAGTGAGGTTCGAACTCACGACCCCTGGTTTACGAGACCAGTGCTCTACCACTGAGCTATGGCGGCGGATGTTACGTGCGCAGGTTTAATTTTGCTGTAGTCATGTTTCTAGCTGTTTTACTCTTGTTTTATCGTTTTTTTTTTACTAACTGCAGGTTGACAGGGTCAAGTAGTCAAGGTATTTTTTTTTTTCATTGCTATTGCGAGAGTCGGCGGAAGCGTCTATTTTACAAGGTTCAGCAGGCGATCTAAATCTAGGTTAAATCAGTATTTCAGAAGAAGTAAAAGTCCTGCGCAAGCGCCTTTTAGTAATGCCCTGCGAATATTTGCTATTTGGCACTCATGTGTTGTGATGCTATATACACAAGCAAAAAGAAAAAATCAGCAGCTGTGAATACGTACATTTTGGGGGGGCTTCCTTAACAGGAAGCTGCTTTTTTTTTTTTTTGCCATTCTTCATTAGAACCAGTGCTCTTTGCCACTGGCCGGCGCTTTCACTAACATGTCGAGCATCAGCATTAACTGGAGTTAACTCTGGCGAACTATCACAGCGTCGGAGCTTTTTGAGAATACAGACTCAAATCCACAGCACCGCATAATTAGATGTACATAAATGTTTACAACTTCCATTGACACTTAGTAACTAATGCATCTTTATTGAGTACTCTTCGTTCAATCGCACTAGATTATTTTATTCCCATTTCTTTTTTTTAATATCGCTTTACTCTGACACAGGTGCACAACACGCAAATCACAGCCTTCCCGAATATCGCGGGCAGAAACTTTAGCGCGGCTGCGAGCAATCGTGATTTGATAAGAGACGAGAGAGAGAGAGAAAAAATTTGAAAATGAGATTAAAAAAAGAGTACTTTGTAAATAGCAAAATATCATGGTTACATCTGTGTCACGTGGACATTAACAATTCTGATAAAGTCACAAATACGCACAAAATGTGCGTCAAAAATACCCAGAACACGGAACTCAATCTGACAAGGTGACGTATATAGCCTTAGCCCTCGGCACTTTTCTTAGCCACAAGTCATTGCGACAGAGCACTGAGTGCTATTTTTGCGGAAGAAAATTACTCGCCCTATGGCCCCTCGAGTAAGCGCAGGAACGGAAACTATATATAAGTTGTAACAAGAAGTAAATATATCGCACTTTTGACCTTTTCAAACGTCATTGTCTGCCGCTGCGCTGAGCGAAGACGATCATCGTTCGCTGACGTGAAAATACCGATGGAGTGGGTGGTCCGTGATAATCACGTTCCGATTGCAGCAGACGTCAAACTCCTGCGATTTCACAATAGTAGTTTCTCTCTCTCTCTCTCTCTTTTTTTTTTCCTGCGTGGAGGAAAAGGGCCGCGGGTAACGCCTCCAGCGGCCCGGAACAAATCATCGCGAAGAGGAAATTGAGATGTTCATCTGCGGATGCCCACTTTCGAAGGAAGCCGAAGGTGCAGTGTTATTTTTTTTTTCGCTTCGGACAAAGCGAAAGCTACATGAAGTGAGGTTCGCAGAATTTATTTTTGGTTGTTCGGTTCAATAGAAGTAGATGGAGCATCAAGTATTTTTGTCGGCGACTGTATTTTATGAGTCAAAGCATGCCTGTTTGTTTTCTTTCTCTTTTTCCTTCAGCAATGATTTAAATTTACGCAAGTATGGTACACGGGAGGGGAAGAGATGCAGTCATGACTCGTGTCGTCGCGGGTACCTTCGCAAGTACCAACTCAGTGGATGCTCTTAACACATGCCACATGGCTTAGCGCCACATGTTTTAGCCAACGAAAGTTATTTACTTCGCCTAAAATCCACATATTTCGCGAACTAGAAACAAACGTCGCTCAAGCACGTAGGCTTCAACTCAACAACGCTTTTCAATGCAGGCGGGGGGCGTCTTCCAGTGTCTTTATGTATGAAGCCTGATAATATTTACCGTATATACCTCTACGGCGTGGACAGAAAAACAGAGATATTTATAGCTATGGTGAGGCGTGGGTTCACGTACTCAGTTCAAAGAAAAATGCGGTGAAGCGTTGGCAATGATCGTGCGACCAGTTTTTAGAGTGGTTGAACCAGAGCAACCGGTTAGCACTTGGTCGTCCGCCAAGTTCGCACACCAGTCAGGGAGATTTTCCTGCGAAAACCAAAATGGACGCGAGTGCTAGACGACTCGAGGACAGGCAGCTGCTGCGGCCCTTTCTCAAAGCAAGCAATTTCCTTCGGCCAGACCGCTATAGAAGCGGCTAATGGGCAGATGTGGTGCGGCTCGGCAGCGGTAGAAAAACGAAGGAAGAAAGCTTGTCGGTAAGGCTGCATTAGCCAGGCTGTATAAAAGGACACAGCGAGACAGCTGTACAATTGATATCGATCTATCCCTGCGCTTTCAGCCTGTGTTACGTCTTTATCTTTTTGTTTCCATATTATCAGTGGGCAGCAACCTCAAAGCATTACATTTGAGCATAGTTGTGCGGAAAGCATTTGCACTGAATATTGCCATTACGGTGCTTCGGCATGAGTCCACTCACTTAGTTGTCAGAATCACAGTACCAAAAAATAAACACCGAATGAAAAAATAAAACTAAGATAAAACCTTGCACTCGGCCGCGCAACGCTTGAAACAGCGAAGCTGGATGATCGTAGCCCTGCATTTTCCGGAAGTGCGCGCGAACTTTTCATCTCATTATTTATGATGATGATGATAATTTTCTTCGCGCGTCTCGGACTTCCGGCCATCACTGCGCGTTGCACAGCGCAGCTTGCAACACCGACACCGAGTTCCCATGCCGACACCGCGTTCCAGGAGACCCGCTCCGTGAATGCGTCTCTCTCTCGCTCTCATAGCGCGCAAAACCGCTTCACCTCGCAGAGCACGAGCGTGCGAACGCGCCGGCTGTGGACGAAGACGACGACGACGCTCGAACGCAATCATAGGTTTGTTCGATCCAGAAAAGGTGTACGGCACCACAAACGAAAAGGTGCAGAGGGTGCCAGTTATGGGGTGCCAGGCTGCGCCCACTCACTGCAAGGTTCAAGGGTGCACTGCACCGCGGCGGCACCTTGCCTTGCACCCCGTGCAATCGAGCAGGTTAGCACTGCACCGCGGCGGCACCTTGCCTTGCACCCCGTGCAATCGAGCACGGGGGTGCAGGGTGCACCGCTGCACCTCGGTGAATCGAAGGCCGAGCTGCTCTGCACCGTTAATAGGTGCAGTGAAACTTGGGTGAATCGAATAAACCTCGTATGGTTCGCGTAAATGCACGTTCTGCAAGCGTGGCTAGTGGTTACGACGCTCGCTTTGAGACCGGGGGCACTCGGGTTCAAAGGAGCCTCGGCAAGAAAAATTATTTTCTTTCTTGGTAGTGTCCTCGCTACGCACCACAAATTACGGCTGGCTTAAACAGCTTCGCTGTTAAAAAACGCCTTAGGATAAGTATCTTCATGCGGTGACGCTGAAGTCTTACTCGTACATTAATTCTTACTTACATTACTTGCGAACATTCATACAGTGCAAGACGGGGGAAAATAAAAAAGGAATGTGGCATGCTGTTGTTGGACCGTGTCCTATTTCTGGAAGCGTTTCTTCTATTAGTTGTTTCGTGAAAGTGCCCACTGATGCCACAGACGATTCAAACGCCACTCGATTTCTGGGCGTTTGGAAACCAGTGAGACTTCCGCACTTTCGCAATCAAATTACGCAGACACTTGACCCATTCAGCGCCTCTCCCATCCCTCTCTCTTTTTTCCTTCTTGCAATATTGCCTACGAACCAAGACTGAAAGAGAAGCTAGTCTCCTGACTGGATCTTGGTCTCACGGGGAAAAAGAGCAACACTGACTCTCAAGGCACACAAAATAACCAGCATTTGGTATACATATCAGTCATCTGCATTAGTGACATGGACACATGACGGCAAGTACATATATATATGGACTGTTATCAATAGTAAGCAATGTACAAAGAAATACATACCCGTTTGCATGAAATAAGCTAATTCGGGGGGGACCAGGACATGTGATAAAGCTGAGAAAGGACGCGTCACACATTATTTAAATGCATTTAAGTACAACCTGAACACATCATTTCCACTCTAAGACGCTGTGTGTTCAAGTAACAAACACAGAGCACGCTTCAAATGGCTTATAGATTTACAATTTCTAGCTATGTTAATAATAGCTTGGTGCACAGTGATTTAATCGGATGTTTCATTCGCTGATCACCATAAAATTAAATTATGGGGTTTTACGTGCCAAAACCACGATCTGATTGTGAGGCACGCCGTAGTGGGGGTACTCCTGAAATTTGGACCACCGGAGATTATTTAACGTGCACCTGAATCTAAGTACACGGGTGTTTTTTCGCCCCCATCGAAATGCGGCCGCCGTGGCCGGGATTCGATCCCGTGACCTCGTGCTCAGCAGCATAGCCACTGGACAACCACGGCCGGTCTGATCACCATAAGTAGTCATTGACTTTTTCATAATTACAAATGTCTGCCGTAAAGCATATCTGGTACTGCTATTTAAATAATGATTAACGAACTCATCCTTGTTTTTCATGGGGAAAACTCCATAAGTATATTGCCGAAACTTCAATAAGTATAATGTCGAAATGGCTTGAACATTTCTATGTAATCATTTATGCCGTTGGATAAACCTTCGAAGAAAAAAAAGCAGGAAATGGAAACGGCTGAAGTAATGTTTATGCGTTGTGCACATGTGGTGAAGAAAAAGAAAGGGGGGTGGGGGAGGGGGGGGACAGCTTTTGATTACAGCGGCAGTGAGGTAGGTGAGTAATGTTTGTTACCAATCAGATGGCCTATCGCACGAGAGATAACTTGCGTTCAGACTTCTCGGACGTATGTCCCGATTTCAAAAGAATGGCCCGGCAATACACTGCAATAAAATTCGTTGTTCGTCGCACATGATACGGCAATAACACCCCTAATAAAACAAGCAGTGGTTCCGCTGTTAAATATGCACAAGTAATACACGTAGAAGAACGAAATTTTGCCCCGTCATCTGTTTCACGGACGATTGCTCTGTTATTGCATAAAATGGAAGAAAATCAGGTTTTCTGACACGAACGTTCCCTGTGTATAACAGAAAGCTGAATTTATGTTCATTTCGCGATGGTATGCATGGAATGGATACCAAGTATCACAAATGAAACGCCGTACGAATTTATTTATTATGTATTACATACCTGTTTCGCCCTAGGGGCATTACAACAGGGGAGGGAGGGGGTACATAACAAAAACAAAATAAAAACCACTATTATCACACAAATAACACATGGTAAAAATCGTCATTGTTTACTGTACTAACAATATCAGGCAAAAGAGCATATTCCATACACTTATGGATCGCACAGAAAAAAAAAAAACATCGAAAGATGTCACCCCTTAACGTACACTCACGGACTTTGAATGCATGGCCGCGTCTGTTCGACACATATCATGTTGACTTAATGTACCTTTCTCAGTCAATTCATGTTAATTAGACATTGTGAATTCCTGTTAATATTATACATTGTGACAAAATGTAAACCTAATATTTTGTCGGCGGTATTTCATTGCTTGCCACGACAATTTATTTTTACTTTCTGTCACGCTTACTTTATATGTTGTAATTATTCAGTACAAACCTCACTGGCTTATTTTTCACTTTCTGAAGCTTGTTCATGAGATTGGTCGTGTATGGATCCCCACAGATGTCACCATATTCAAGTAAACAGCGAACACCAGTGAAAGACAATGGTTCTTTTAATGTGTTTGGTAAGTGGCTAAAATCCCCCCTCCCAGTCAGATCATGCGCCGAAGCTTTCTTGACTTCGGCCAGATGCGTCGGGCCCCGACAGCTCTCGCCATCTTTTCGCCCGTAAAACTACGTCATGTACGTAGCTGTATATAATATACAGTCCCCAGTCCACAACATTCAGTAAGTCCACAGCATGCAGTAAGATTCATTCCACAGCATACATGGTACGGTAACAGGGAATGACATCATTAAAAAAAATTGAAAACATTCTGTCTGTGCACAGCTTGTAGTGGGGCAAACTAAAATATGTAACATTTGATGGTGGAAACGCACCTAAAGATAAAAAAGGACTTATAATGCCAATAATAAAAACTGCTGAACTTGGTGGATTCTCATAGATAATGTTTATGCACTGCATGATTCTCGAGCAGCCTCTTTGTGGAAAACACGTTAGCATGTCCTCTGTTTTGAAACCTGTTGTTTCAGCTGCTAACGTCACGAGGTCACATAAGCTAAATCACTGCCAGTTCCGTAAATTTCTGATGGTGACAATATCTAAGTTGGTTGACGTAAGGTGTCGCATGGCAGTTTAATGGTTAAGCTGAGGAACAGTTGTCTTGTTTCTTTAGCCTCACGCAAGAAATTATAAGTTCCTTGTACACGGATCGCCCCAAGCCAATCTGTCCAGTTACGAGTGCCTGTGGAAATTGACATTTTGCGTCGACTTTACGAGCCACATGAATACGTAGGTTTAATATGAAGCTGCAATGAAAGGCATACCTCAGTCATGGCCAGTACACACACAGAAATTGTTTCAGGTCAACATAGCAGTTTTTAAGCGAAGCTTTATAGGCTCACAAGTTTCGGCGGTGGTGGTGGTGTCACGCTGAAAAGTGGGCCGATCCTGGTGATAGTGCAGAAAGGGCGCGAGCTCAATGGTACATACCAGGGACAAAACAGAAAGAGAGAGAAAAATAGAAAGAAAAGGGAAGGTATGAAAGAGGGAGAGAGAATGACAGACACACACACGCTTCGCTTACCCCCATTTTCGCGACAGGGGAAGAGCTGGCGATTTTTTTTTTCCAGAAGCAGGTGCAAAATTGAAATGGGGACCATTTCTATTGCTGATCAAGGATTATTGGGCAGACTAATACGGCATTTGCTTTCCCTATTGGTGTCATGAATCTTCGGGGATCTATACACACACAATTTTGCGAGCGATTCTCTTACCTTTATGCTAGGAAGGAGAAGCTACAAATGTTCCAAAATCCATTTAGCTGCGATGCGGCTGCATTGCCAGGTTTCGTTAAATTAGAAGTAATTGAACTGCAGTCAAACGACCTCTTGAAGTGCAAGTACAAGGAAGAAAATGTCATAAAGTTCTACAAATTGCTTGGTTCGGAACAATTTTCACAATAAAGGCAATTTGCCCGGTGGTGCATGTTACGTTTTGGCGCTGCTTACTTTTGTAAGCAAACTCTCTGCAGACGGAGAAAGGTGAAGTTGACATACAAGGCTTATTTCCCTGCCGAACACATGGGTTCTCTCGTTATTATTGGCTCATCAGGCTGGCTGCCACATTTCTCTGAAATTATAAAGTGAAAGCATCAGGTCCACTACTCCCATTAGCGCCCATCCTACGTCTTGGCAACGGGACGCAATTCCCATGCACTCAAATATAGCACATTCTGCTTACTGCCCTTTGCCACACTTTGCTATCATCACATGCTTCCCCATTTGTACTTATGATAATATTGCAAATTTTTGGCTGCAGTTATACTCCACATTTATATATTGCGGTGTTTGTTGCCTCCACTAAGTTTGTTTTCGGTTACTTTTGCTTTAATATGCTGCAATTTTTATCCATTTTGATCGGTGGTAACATAATGGTGCAGTGTCTTATATGGGTTTGACGTTGCAGTCAGCGGCCACTATCATTCTTAGTCGAAACTTTAAAGCCTTCGTTATTGTTTTAAATTTTCTTTCCATCCTGTGCATATTGTGCTTCATGCCTTTTTTTCAGTACTGTCGGACGTTGTCATTGTCTGATGTGCCATTTCGATTTATGGTCTGTTCTCTGTTAATATTGTCAGCTAGGTCCGTACGCGCTCTAGAAGGCCTTTAATTATGCGCCAGATGTTCTATGCCATAGCGATACACAAGGTGGTTATTTTGTAAATAGTGAGTTACCTCATTTATTACCTTGTATCCACCTGCCTCAGATTTTTTTTTTCAACCTCAATTGAAAACCTTCGATGAAAGGCTAACTTTTTAGGGTTTGAAGATTTCCTCAATTAACTATCGAATAATTTTTAAGTGGCTCAACCGCATTGAGTTTTTCAACCAGAATATACTCGCGTCAACCACGCAAGGAAATTTGCTTAGCGTGTCATCCAAAACTCTTGTGCGCACCTGAAAGTATGTCTCTAATTAACTCGTCTTAAAAATCAAGTTACTCCGTAAGATAATAATTATTGTTCATAATTAGCATACCACGACCTATACAAATTAGGGCTACATGGCCGCGATTACAGAGAACAAAAAAAAAGATTGGGCGGCTCTTCTAACGCGTAGTCTCGTAACGTTCTAAAGTCAGATTTTAATCTGTACTGTACTCCTGTACAGTACTCGTGTACTCCAAGTATACTCCTGTACAGTACAGTACAGTACAGATGTACTCCTGTACTCAAAAACGCGAGAACCGTCTTTTCAGAAAACACTTAAAATGTAACGATTGTCAAAGATAACATGAAGCTATACACAGGACAGAGAGCAAGACGAAACAACACGAGTGTTCTCCTTCCTTTGTATTGCACTACTTTCTTCTTCATGACAGTGTTGCACCAACTGGCCCGCGCTTCTAGACTACTGAAGCGCGAACGTTATGCACAAAAGTAAACACTGATTGGTGTAAATACCGGAGCTGCAATAGCGACACACCAACAAAACAAAGGGCCCTTTGTAAAGAACAGCGACAACTCTCAGACCATCTCAACGTCGTGGAGATTTTTGTTCGGTGGAGATAAAATGACTGTGACCAATCAAAAATGTACGTGATACCCGGAAATGTGAGCGAGTTTGTTTGACGCCGGGAATGTTCAGTATTATTTCAAAATCGATATACCCACGGAGACTTGGCGTTAAAAGCGAAATTCTAATCCTAAAATAGTTGCTTCGCTCCTTTGGACGTTATGCCCGAAGGTCAGCACAACTAAATAAAATAAGGAATCATTTGAAGAAAGCACGTCAAGTATTTGTAATAAATCTTTTAGGGCCTACGCCCAGTACCGTTATTATGCTTATGAATTTATTTTCGCTAATATTTCCTTGTTCCTTTCGTATTCGGCCCTCAACACCACCACTAGTCACCGATGCGGCCCTCTGGCCAAATTGTTTGAATTCGCCTGGACTAAAGAATTACCAAACTTGGAGAGGTAAGTATGTGTTTGCAATTTACCGAAATGTCTAGAAACTTTGTTGTTGTTGTTGTTGTTGTTGTTGTTGTTGTTGTTGTTGTTGTTGTTGTTGTTGTTGTTGTTGTTGTTGTTGTTGTTGTTGTTGTTGTTGTTGTTGTTGTTGTTGTTGTTGTTGTTGTTGTTGTTGTTGTTGTTGTTGTTGTTGTTGTTGTTGTTGTCGTCGTCGTCATCGTCATTGTTGTTTCAATGATGTTTTTTTTTTTCGATCTTTCAACTTTGCAGAAGCTGTGAACTGTCTTAATTGTCTGTAAGCGCCAAATATCGTTCCAAAGTTGTCGTAAGTGGGCACTTCAGTGCCTCGTGTTTTCTTTAGGGCTTACCTGCAAACGTGCTGTGACTTCCCATCTAATGGTGTGTAAGGAGCAAGCCAAGCGCTCCCCACCACTATTTAATTGAATGTTGCAAGTTGTGACCTTTAGCGCCATTCGGAAACGCGACGTTGAGTGGGTGGCTTAGTAGCTGCGAAGTGTATTTGAAAAAAAATATATATATGGCGTGCGCCAAACCACTTATTTGTCCGGTCCATCTTGCTCCTGTTGCTATGACTGTTTCCCTCTTGAAAGTCTTTAGTGCCACGCAACGAAGAACCGCTTTCAACACCTTGGTATAGAGAGCAACAGAACTGTCTAAAGGCTGTACTTTGGCGAACTCTTTAGTTCTCCCGAGGTGCAAGAACAGTGACCATTTATTGTTGTGCTCTGTTTTGTTTTACATGTGTTGCAGTGGAGAGATAGGCGTAGAAAGAACCTCGGCCTTTAGAGCGTCATTACTTTTTTTTTGCATTTATAATTTTTTATTGATATTTCTTTCTTTATTTCATTGCTGTGCGTTTCTTGCATGTTATCGTGCATGCATTTTATCGCCAACCTGCAGCTGAGTGCCATCTTTAATAGGAATACGCTTTCCTTTCACGGGACTCTTTGGGTCTTGATAATTTCGAGTAGCTCGCTCATAGCAGCCGCTTCATATATGTCGTCAAATGCAGGTTAGGGACAAACCAATAAAAACAAAAAATTATTTAAGTATCGTTGGCCCGTTTCAATTTGTTTTCTATTCTTACTTCATTGTGCTCTCTGGCTTTCTATGTGAATCAGTGTAGAAAAGATTTTCTTTTATTGTAGCCTAAATGGGGGAGCTGCTTCTTTATTTGTCGTCCTTCTTACAAAAAGAAGCATTCACGCGGACACACAAATTCGAGGAAAAGATTAGGTTTGCGCCCCTTGAATTACAGATGTGTTGTCATTCTATTCCACTATAGTCTCACAAAATGTGAACGACAGGAAACCGAAAAAAAAGATAGGAACAGTACCACTATCTTTTTTATTTCTTTGTTACTGTTCCGTTTTACCATTATAGAGATGATCTTTACTGCGCCGGTTCTATAGGATCGCTTTTCACCGCAGGTTAAAGTGGTTTTATTCCCTGCTAAGTTGTTCGTATGAATAGGAACGCTATGCATGCGTTGTTCCAGCCCTCGTGGAAGGCTTCTTTCTATACCTTTTTAATAGACAAATAAGAAATAGCGCCCTCTTATGACACCACTTTTGCAAGGGCAAAGGTTGTTCGGCAATGACGGTGAGTTGATTTTGACATCAGTCGTGAACGTTTCCAGAGATTGCATCAGGCAGCCTCTTCAATACCTCGCGCAAAAGTCTATTTCGCAAAAGCACCAGCACAATGTTCGCAAGTGGTGAAAAGGCGTTTTCCGTCAGGTGGCGCGACTTTGATATTTTATTCTTTAGTCGGCTCCAAAAGTTTTGCTTTCTTTTTTTCTTTTTTATCCCAGTATATGACAGCATCAGCTTCGCTATCCGGTAACACGGTTTCCCGTTTCTCATCTTGCATGCACTGCAGACAAAGGAAAGAGCGCTGCATTTTATAAAGAAAGTTCGTCGTTTCTTTCTTTCCAACTTCACCTTATGGATGTGAATGAAAAAAGGTTAAGCGTATGCGAAGTTTCGGGAGACAGGATGGGGAAATAATAGTGTCAGTGTATACCCCCGAAGCATATAATTACGAAACACTTGTCGTCGTTGTATTGTCCACTTAACTTTTTTATCGAGAGCATCAGCGCTTTGTTCTTTGACTTCACTATCGCAATCACCCTGGTAGAGTTTCTGTACATGATTATACCTTTTAGACACTCTGCAGGCTCCTGACTATTTTGTACTCGCATAACTTTCCCAAGTCGTATGTGTTCTCGCTATTAGTTACGTTAGTCTGCCTTGAATTAAGTAAACTGGAGTCAAGACTACCTGCGCTTCTTGCTTCGTCGAAAATAATGCATGCAAATTTAGAGTTATAAGTGCATACTCTTGTAGGAAAAAAGTTCTCGTCTTTTCTGTGATATTTCGCCTTCATTAGGGGCAGCTACTGGACAGTGACAGGAGCAGCAACTGTAAGTTACGTGTGTTCCGAGTGCGCGTGCGTGCGTGCGTGCGTGCGTGCGTGGTAGATTCGGTGGGCTGTGTTTGCAATATTCCCTATGACATGTTGGCATTTCAGTGTGGTTTGAGTCTGCTATTACTCACTGTACAGCCCGATTACAGGTTTCAATCTCAGTGGTAATCGCACTCACACGTGAGATATGTCGAATAACGAGAGCACAGCAATAATTTTGGCGTAACTCCAATCACTGACACCTAGCCTATTCGAAACGACCATCTCTTGCTTCAACTCATGGCCGATATAAAATAGACAGCAGAACAACCGAATGGCTGCTTAGATGACGACGACTGTATGACGATGACGTAATTACGAGTGGCAGATTACGAAGCTTGAATGACGACGATGGAACGACCACGACTGCATCACGAACACGACCACAGCAACCTGGTGGCACAAGCAAGTAGGCAACTTGGGTTACAGGATTCACGTAAGAGGGTAGGTGGGAGGGTGGATAGATAGATAGATAGATAGATAGATAGATAGATAGATAGATAGATAGATAGATAGATAGATAGATAGATAGATAGATAGATAATAGATAGATAGATAGATAGATAGATAGATAGATAGATAGATAGATAGATAGATAGATAGATAGATAGATAGATAGATAGATAGATAGATAGATAGATAGATAGATAGATAGATAGATAGATAGATAGATAGATAGATAGATAGATAGATAGATAGATAGATAGATAGATAGATAGATAGATAGATAGATAGATAGATAGATAGATAGATAGATAGATAGATAGATAGGAATGCTTGAAGCAGACAATGAATGGTAACCTGAATATAAAGAGGAGACAGATCCGCAACCGGCATCCTGGCACGAGTGCGGCCACCTAATAGTAGGTTCTCTAACAAAGACGCTCATTTCACCTCGAGAGGTAAGGAATGTCGTTCTGCAAACTTGGCCATGTGGCTAAGTTTTACCTTCTGTAACTTTCATCAATGCAAATAGATTTCTGCAGAAGTGTACTTTACGCTTTTACTAACGACGGCAATGTGTAGCTTGCATACGAGGTTGATTTTAAGCGTATCAAATCTTTTCTTTACGCTATGGCTATTTGCGTACGCATGTCTCACGAGTCACCTTGTGTACTGAATGGCAGAGTTTCTCAAAATACTTTTGCAAATTACTCTGAATATTACAATAAATTACTTCTGACAGTATAGTAACAAAAATGAATGTTTTTTTTTTATTAGACATATTTAACATTACAGATCTTTAACATTACCGGTACTGCAGGGCAAACGCGATTAAGTAACTGCCAGTTTCACCACGGGTGCCCCTTTTTTTTCAGCGAGAGAGAAAGGTCGACAAAATAGGAAAAGAAAATGTACGGAGGTTGATTTGACATGTAATCGGGTCACTACAGTCTAACCTATGACCTGCTTTGTCCTGCATGACCCCAACCATGCTTGCCGTCCGAAGAAAGGGTTAATGTCATATAAACAGCCATTTTCGGCAACAAAAGTCGGCAGCCGACGGCCTTTAGCGGCTGTGGCACTGACAACATGTCACAATTGCAGACATGGGCTGCGGCGTCGCATGTTTTAAAAACCGTTCCCATCTCCCCCAGAGCAATGCTGTTGCTTCGAAGAGAAACTAGAAAAACTACTGCCGCAGTGAATTTTTTATTCACTTACCTGAGTTAATGTGAACCGCAGTTATGTTTCCCCAACTCGAAAATACGTCATCTTAAGCAGAACCGTTCGTTCTCCTTAAAGACCGTTTTGAGCAATCCAGTGCCGCCTGGATAACTTCTGTAAATTCTTGGAAAACACTGTGAAGCGCCACACCGTGATCAGAAGGAGCGTGTAGCTTGAGCGACAAGTGGCACGCGTTAGACACACCGCGGTTAACGAGCCCTCCAAGAGGTGGCCTCTGTTGAAATCGCTTTTACCTCCAAGTGCAATTTTGTGCATTTGCAACGCTACACGACACTGCGAATATCGTAGAAATCACGCGCAGCGCAATCCTAATTATGGAAAAGCGAAGGAAGAAGGCGCCGCAGTGCACACGCACCAACGTCGAGGTATGAAACTGCGGTATGACGCTCATTATGATCCCGAGGAAAAACCTTCGGAAGAAGAGGAGGAAGGGGATCTAGCCTCGCTCCACCCGAGCGTCGTATTTTAACTTGCTCGGGGTAATCAACCACAGATATACATGGGGCGTAAGGCCGTCACTTGTCACTAACACTGTTAAGAATAAATGAACAACGTGGCCGAACGGAGCACACGTCGGATGTCTTCATTCCACCAAGAACCGTCTTATTACATCGAGTTAATGGGGACAATTAAGAAAGCACTGCTAAACGTCACTACTCGCTGGACAAATCAGTCTTTCTGAGAAACATTGATAAGAAAATGACGTGTCCCTGCGGGATGACAAAGTTCTCCGCGGTCGTGTACGGACCGCTCAACGTTTCAACTCTTTAAGGAGAGCGGTTGATTCTACGACGAACTTAGGAAGTCTAACAAGTAGTGTTTCCAGTCCCCATGATCGTGACAAAAGGATCACACTGGCGATACAAAAAAATTTAGGACGCTTAAGCTTCCCCTTTAAGAGTGGAACGCGATAGCGTTAACGGGCCCCATTCGCATCGGATTTTATTGCGATAGCAATTATATGGACACTCAAAAGCAGATTTCTGCCGTCGGCGTCGCCGTCGCCGTTGCCGTCGCCGTCGCCGTGAGGTTCCGTATGACGTCAATGGAGATGAAATCGTCGCCGTGCGCCGCCGAACGCTGTATGTGCGAGTGAAAGGGCACGAGGGACGCGCGCTTTCACGGGGAGTGAACGCACGGCGGAGAACAAACGCGCGTTCTGTGCTGTGCTCCCTTAAGGGCTGCAGAAGTAAATGTCTCTTTCCTCCTTTACCAATACCATATATGTAGAGCAAACGCGCCTTCTTCTGACGCACGAAAGGCCGTGGGGGGGAGGGGGAGGGAAGGGAGGCGAGGTTTAGCTGCGGCACCAAGTGCCTATTTATATCAGAGGCTCGGCAACAGTCACCAACGCCGCACGCATTTTGTGCGAACGCGGGCAAAACGCCGAGGGCGTCGACAACAGTTCTGCGTGTTGCCGGTGCTGCTGCATGTCCAAGTTTATACAGCTGATAAAGCTACTATCATTACTCCGTATAGCTCTCTACAAATTTGCTATCGCAATTGATGCTTCGCCTTTCAGGTGAAACTGCGACAACTTTTTTCTTTATATGTAGGCTTCGCTGCAACACAGAACGTGGGAAAGCCAGCTTACAAAGACCAAGCTTACACCGATCCCCTTAAAGTCGGCTTCACATTTAAACAGAAATGCATTGCTGGGAAGTCGTTTTTCCAGGGGCAATATAAGTCATCTTATATTAAAATGTGAAGGCCCTAGCATCTGCTTTTATTATTTTGTTAATTGTTTGCTATTGCCCCGACGCGCACGCGTGTCCAAAACGCATTAGGCCGGCCAAGTCCCAATTTGACCTACCAAGGATGCGAGTGCCATCTGGATATGAATTTCGCAACTAATCTATCCAAGCACGCCCCTGTTGGTATATGGTAGAAACGCTGGAAAAGGGGTTTCTGTTTGAGTTTCCTCGTAACAGAATTATGTTTTCTCGTACATTCAAATTACAATACGACGGCACCCATGTCTGTAGGTTATGGTAAAGTCGTACTCTACCATTTTTCTGTCGGATTTCACGGTGAGAAATTCATTTTTTTTTTTTTCACTAACACCTTGCCCCACGCGGAGGGGTGGTTGGCGATGATTTTCTCCGCCACGGATGCCGAAATCTGCGCCGACGCCCGATTTTCTGGGACACGGGACCGTTAACGCTATCACGTTAAACGAAGTATCTAGGCCCCGCTGGCACCCAGTGGAAGTATCGGCTAAGTAGTCGTGGCGTAGTGGTTAGAATGCTCGGCTTGAAAACGGAGACCTGATAGATTTTCTTACGTCATATTTTGCAATAGTGTAACCAAGGATTGAAAGGACCTGATCGTCCCATTTCTTAGCTCAGAACTGCTGTTCACGTGAAATCACTGATTTACCCACGTAAGCGGGAAAGTGAGCGTGAAATGCTCATATTCAGGGGCTTGATCAACGTGAAAACATTATTGCGCCTTCCCTTCTGCATAATGACCTCCACATTGATACGTGTAAAGACGATAGCGCAGAATAGTGGTTACGCGGAAAACTGCCGAGGCTGTAGTTGTATGCGATGGTCATTACAGGCCGCAGGCTTCGCAGCTTATATGCCATCAGAGGACGTCGTTTCTCTATAGTAGAGTCATTAAGACGTGAAAAGTGTTCGGACGTCTCGTCGGTGAGAACCCCTATCTCGAACGTTGATTTTCCGTTCGGGCCGCGTTATACTTCGTCATTACGCGACCTTACTCGATTTCGTTTCGACCAGTTTTGTCTTTCTTTCTAATTATTCGTTATTCGCCGCTCCCATTTCACGAAACTTGGAGCTGCTGAAGCGCACTATCTTTTTTTTTTTTTTTTTTTTCACCCGAGAACTATGCGCACGTTGCAGTTCTCCGAGCCGGTGTCGCGCATGCGTAACACCACGCGTTGTGAGGACGTGGGTAAGCGATCAAAGCTGGGCCGTTTCGGGATGGTAAACCGGATCAAAAACGAGTCGACCAGGAGACAGTGTAATAGGTAAATAGTACGCTGTAAGCGACCTCGGAGATGTTATCAAAACTGAAGCAAGCCTTCAATCAAAGATGATGACTTGGTGGGCCGATGCTTACACCAGTTCACGTTACGTGACCTCTCAAGGGTTTTAATTTAGTTTATAACGTAAGCTGAACCTGCAGGCAGTGCAATCCTGAGAATCCTGTAATGTTATCGCAATACATTCGCAATACAGTCACCTTGTACATCCCGTAGGGTCATTGCACAGTGTACACGGATGCAGCGGTTATTCCACAAGGAGGACAGGTCCCATTGGTAAGTCCTAGGCATCCCAGAATTTAGTATACACGCACCTTTGCCACCGAAACGCCGGATCCTTGTTATTAGAACTACAAGCCATACATGATGTCTTCGAGGGAGTGTTAGCGCGTTACTAAGCATTGCGGAACTGAATACACACGGACTCGCTACACGGACTCAACACGGACTCTCTTGGTGCAATAAAGGAACTAAAGAAAGTCACAAAAAGATTACAGATTTACCAACAAATAAACCATCTAAACAACTCGTCCAACTTCATCATTACCGTCCAAGGATACAGTGGAAGTTCGTTCAACAGATTGGCCAAGGGAATGGCTGACTCACCGTGTGTGCCTGACAAACCATCAGCTTGGCTTCCCTCTTAACTCCTAGCTCTCCTCCAGGTCCAGATGTCAGTTCTCAGACTGGACACACGTGCACTTGTATCCCCGTGTGTCTACTTCCTTCCCCGCCACCATTTCCGGGAGCAGGAAGTTTGTCCTTTGATGCTTCGGGCTGGGGTGGCCTTGACACTTCCTGTCACCTGCGCCTAGGTGCCCAAAATGGCGCGCACCTATGTCTACGGCGGACATTGGGCACCTTTTGTGACTGTGCCCTGGTACTAAGGATTTTAGGCACAAGATGCTCAGGGGGGGGGGGGGGCGAAACTAAACCTGAATGTGGCAGCTGAATTTACCCGCTGGATAACGGACAAGTGGGCTCATTCATTGTTTCGGTAACTGCAACAAGCAGGGCTCCATGAATTTTATTTGAGGCATTTCGTTAATTTTCGATATGCATGTATATATGCCTCGATGCAAGTTTACGACTAAAACAAAAGAAACAAAAATGTGCAGCCGATAAGTTGCCTCTTACGTGGTATTTGGAGTCAGTAGCCAGTTTTAGCTTGTCCGCAAGCTTCTTACTGTTTACGGATTGCCGGGTTACTGCAGTCGTACACGGTGGTACTAAAACTCGTAGTGACATATGGTTACTCTGTCCAACTACAGTGCGTTTGAAAAATGTTTGCGTTGCGTCAGTTTTATTACCAAAGGAAAATCTCAAAAGGACTACACATTAACGATAATATCTCAACAAACACTTATTGCACTAGCACTTAAGAGGAATAGGGTTAGTATGAGCTTTGTGTGATCCCTGATTAAGCTCTGCGTCACCAGATGTCACTGCGAGCGTCGTTCCTGCGCTGCACCTCTCCGGTAAACCTGCCTCGCCAAGCAGACGTAGTAAGGGCGATGAGTGGGACGGCGTGTCTCCCACACAGCTGTGGCGCACGGAGAGAAATCACTAAAGGCATTTAAAAGACGGAGGACATTTACAATGGACTTCACATCAATATGCTCAGCAGGAGGGATCAGCGGTCACGTGGTTCGCTTTATGGAAGTGGTTGATTGATCATATGATCCCCGGTATTGAAGCGTTAACCTTGCAACGCTGTGCCTACTTCTCTTTACATGCACCTCTGCTCACAATGTTTCCTTCGCCAGCGCAAAACGCCATCATGCAGCGCCTAAATGTCGCCCACCATGAGGCCATGTAAGCTAGATTGCGTTTCCATTCAGGCAGTAGGTGTAGACAATTACGAAAGTTGGAAATGTAGCACAATTGCACGCATCATGGGACTCTTGTCCTAGCATGTGATTGAAGCTATTCAGGAAAACTTCGAGAGTCGCACATTCCGGCAAGTGTGTTCTATCTTCCGCACTTCTAAGAGCTAGGTATCGGGGTATATATATCCCTGCAACATCACGCTTCCTTGTAACTTCAGGCTGGAATCTTCGGAAGCGAAAATAACACAAGAAAAGATTATGCACATGACACACGTATTAAAATTTATGTGAAGCGAAGCTTCAGAGAAGGGGTTCATTAAACCCTATACGACTGACGATGATGCATATAATTGCGCTAACTTTCACCTTATGCAACGTGTAATCTCATGCATGCAATGTTAGTCCTCGATAAAGGTCACAGCTTCAATCTGGGGCGATTTCTTGCGTTTATGCAATGCGCTGGCCACAAGTTATCCAGAAATGCCTACACAAAATCAGGTGGATGCAGTGTGACACGTCTACATGCTTGCTTATGTAACAATTGCTCAGTGGTTCATTAACTGGCGTTACTAGGTCGTGCGACCGAACAATCTGCAGCGGAGCTGCTTCGCGAAGTCATTAACTCGGGACTGCTGAGCCTGTGTACTTCTTATTACGTAAGCAATTGTGCAGACGCTGAGGCGCAATTCTGCCGCTATTGACAGCGTAGCTCCATAGACGCGGAGTGGGCTTAACTACATAAAACTACGAAGCCAAGTGGACGCACCATCCAAGCTCCACCAAATCGGCATGGTGGTGGAGCCTGGACACCGTTCTGACCAAGTAGGTTAAACCTCCGTGGTTCTCCCTCCCGCTGCTGGCTTGAGTATTGTGCGCAAGCACACAAAAAGCATCACACTATAGCCGTCCTGCTGAGCTGTTGTGTGCATGATCTGGTCGTCTATTAAGCAGTAAACGTCAATCTTCACTGGGCGCTGACTAACCCCGACGGGCAATGTTTCATCGTTCAATTCAGCGAACACAAAAGAGGAAAAGCAGAGCTAGCAAGCAAGCGCTGAAAGCGCTCCTTCGGCAGGAGAGCAGGATGACGCTTGCACAACGCCCATATCATGACGAATCGGCCTATATGTATAGCCACCTCTACTGCCCCTAAAGATGTGCTGGTTAACGGCCCTATTCTCTACGGTATTACGCAATGAAATAACAAATGCTACGTAATTATCTTCACTGCAGCAATTACACGCCTTCAACAGCATCATTCATTAAATAAAGCGAATAGCTTTCTATAAGCGTTCGGCTATTCGCTCACATTAATCTTCGTCCATGGTTTCTGCGCAATATATTTCTCTTGCGCTCGAAAGGCTCGCGTGCATGCCATGCTATTATTGTCACTATACACATGCCTTGCTATCGTTAAAAGTATTGCGATTCAGTTTTCTTATTCTTTTGTTTTTTCTGTCAACCGCAGCGCTCGCAACACTGAGAGTGACTGCTTTGACAACGACACGTGCGAGCTCGCGCTCTAAAACACGCCATTGTTGTCGACGAATGCGTGGGACTTGTGGGAAAAGGCGTGAATTCTGGGCGGGGGCCTGGAGATCGTTGGCGATATATTTCCCCTTCCCACGAACGGCGGCGCTAGAATATATTGCGACAGAGGGCGACTCTCCCTACGCAGCTACGATGAGGTTTGCTTCGTTGCTCTTCAGACTTTCTTTGTCGTGTCGACGTATTCTTGTTACCAGCAGCCAATATTGCCATTTTAGAAGAAAACCGTACACCAACGCTGTGCCCATACGGCGGCATCGCTTCTAGCGCTGTCGGTCGACAATCTTTTCCAGCGATCTCGTCTCAATGTCAGTGCTGCGGCGACGCGTCGTATACGAAAACCCCTGCTGCTCTGACGGGCATCGTTGTACTAGAGCTCTTTCCTACACCAGCGCCATTTGACGGGTCGTTATTATTATTGCTTCTTTTTCTTGCACTGTTGTACTCTCTGTGCCCAGAATATTTATGCAGAAAAATAACGTCCCACAGCTTAGCCTTGACGATATTGCGTTGCGACTATGATCATAATCGCGTTGCGACTATATATGATTTCAATTTTCATTCTTGAGGACAACAACGCTATGTACATTCTAAGAAATAACTCCAATTCACATTATGGACCACAAAAAATACCCGCTTAGGCGTGCGGTGAAAACAAAAGTGGCGCGTGTATACGCTTAACTTCGAGTGGTCAATTTATTGTTGACTATTTTCATATAAATGGCAATGATTGGGGTTTCTGCGCATGAGCGGTGCCCACGTGAACGAATAGCCTGAATAGCCTGAAGAAAACGGGCTGTGGGCGCTATATGACTGGACCCGGTTCTCAGTACGCAATGCTAAGGCTGTCTTGAGTAGGTTGCAAGTTGAAAGATAGAGTGATCTAAGAAGCCTCGGAGTCTTTCTACCGGGCTGGAGCTTGCACGTCTGCTCTGTCTCTTGTTGATGTCGAGAAAGAAGTTTGAGAAGCACATTGGTTGGTAGCCACAAGGGAACACTCTTTTACAGGTTCAGGGAAAGACCGGTAGTAAAATAGCAAAGGATGTTGTAACAAATGTGAAGAGGGCCATCTTAACTTATTTAGCGTCGTTATCGGCTCAACAAAGAATACGACGAACACAGCAGCGTGATAACGGTGGCATGAAGCCAACGACTACCAAACGAGGGCGGCAGCCTTATAATGAAGGCATGACGACAACTGTTACGGTTGTATGACGATAGTGGGGCGGCGGCGTGGTGATGATGACTGAGGCGCGTAGTGGATGACCAGGATTATGACAGCAGCAATAGCATGACCATAACACTTTTTATTTAAAATTTTGAACATCGGTCATTTGCAGCATGGCATCACGGAAGAATCTGAGATCGGAGCTGTGTCAGAGAAGACATGCAACCACGGACTTCGCAACGCTTTCACGGAGGCCGAGAGAGGCAAAGTAGAGGTGAAGATCACGTGCAAGCGTGTAAATGTATCCAGCAGCCGGGAGCTTGTAAACAGTTGTTCACAATAATTGAGTTACTACATTCATCGAGAGGCACTGAAGGCCGAGTATTATTGCGACAGAAAGGTGTTCACAATAATTGAGTTATTACATTCATCGAGAGGCACTGAAGGCCGAGTATTATTGCGAGAGCAATAAGGCCACTCCAGAAGAATTTCCACCATTGCTCTCGCCGTGATGTTACGGAACTGTATATGTTGTAATGTGTAAAAAAAGAAGCAGAAGGACTTAACTGGATAGGAAGATGGAGGAAGGAGGAAGAGGAAGTAGAAGTCAACAAGGTGCTCTTGTGGTTAGGAGGCTTTGATTCTCGCGCGATCTCTTACAATGGCGACCACCGTCGGCCGTGGGCCGCACCTGTAGTCCTCTTTCGCAAAAAGAAATGTCATCATGCGATTTTGCGTTGACTACAGAGAGCTGACTAAGCATACCATACCCGACTCGTATTCACTTCCCCGCATTGATGACGCTATTGATATGGTACGGAATTCAAAGATATTTTTGTCGCTTGATGTACGTGTGGGGTATTGGCAAATCGAGGTTGTCGAAGAAGACAAGTTTAAAACGGCGTTCCATACTGCTTCACGATTGTACGAGTTCAACCGCATGTTTTTCGGATTATGAACTGCTCCGAGCACCTTCCAACGCGCTCTGAACACCGTACTGCGTTCGCGCAAACATAAAGCCTGCGTCGTGTACTTGGACGATATCTTAGTCGTCGGTACAAGTGAAAAAGAACACCTTCGGAACTTGGATGAAGTGTTGAAAATTTTCTGCGCTATTTTGGAGTGTCGACGATAATTTCAGATTCTACCTGCTTGTAGGAAAGTTTACCATCGCAACAGACAAGGCAAGCTATCAGTTGGATGTTTGCAAAGCAACTTCTAAAACACAAGTTCGCCCTGTAGATTTGGGCCTACGAGAATATAACTACAGCGTTGCGACACCGCCCTGGGCCTCTGAATCAAGTTGGTGACGCTTTGTCGCGAAATACTACAGGCGACGACGCGCCTAGGAGCAGCGAAGATTGGATATTGTTTTCTCAGCAGGACGTATCCAATGCATAACAGGGGGACAGCGCTTTGGCAACTATCATTGCTTCACTCGTGGTTGTAGCGCACAATTCTAAATTTTTAATGCGAAAAGGCGCCTTATGTATACCGCCGTTTAAATAGAATAAAAACCGAATAAAATAGAATAAAAGAGGACCAGTATCAAATAATAATTTCCTTCACACTGCGCTGGCAAATTTTGCACGCTGTACGCGACACATCAGGGGGAGGACACATCGGTGAGCAAGCCATGTTACGAAAGGTCGCATAACGCTTTTTGGTGGCCGAGAATGGAGAGCAGCGTCCGCTCGCATTTCGCAAGTCCCTCGAGCGGCCAGTCCCGCAGCAATCTTGCGTGTATTCGCGGGCTTCTTTCACGCGAATACACGCAGGGACACCCTGTATATCGGTTACGTACCTGCCAGACAAGACTGCAAGACGCAGAGACTTCCACCACGCAACCAACGGCAGTCACGTGACCGTGAATTACGCCAGTCTTCGAGATCGACCCACTTTTCATTACGCAATCTTCCGGCCGGCCCAGTTTGCTATTGCACTGTCTCTAGGATCGGCCCACTTTACGCAGAGAGAAAGCGACACGGAGGAGACGTGCCAAACCCAGGTGGTCAAAACCTTCCGGCGTGCCTCCCTGCGGTGTGCCTCATAATCAGATCGTGTTTTTGACGCGTAAAACCCCATAATTTAATTCGCACCCAAAATTTATCACTCCGCGCGTTCCTTCTAGTCTATGCTGCGCGACAGCGGCATTTGCTCGCGCGAGCATGCACGAGAGCCTGCCGCGACGGGCTGCAAAAAAAAAAAAAACAACGAAAAGCGAAATAATTCAAAACATCGTGTTAGCAGCCACATGAGTGCATGCACGGTTTCTTTGTTTCCAAGGACAAATTCTATTTTTCATTCAGAACTGAGCTGATATGAAGAAACTTTTCACAAACATCGGTCAAAAAACACCGAACTATTTCTAAGTGCGAACGCAGCCACTGCAAAAAGTATCTCTAGCCTCTACAGTGTTGCACCTGATGTATAAAATGGAGTGCAGGTGTGTTCCAATCACGGCCGGTTGGTACAGAGAAGGCGCTGTGTTCTAAGACCGCAGGTTAGACAACTTTTCTCGCTGGAACGAATTGTAACACAGCCTACGCAGGCACTGCCCGCTTCTGCCATCCCTTTCTCGTGCGTAGTATCCATAGTAGTACCTGTCGGTGCGGTGTTTCTGCAGCGAAGGACCACGTTTCTCATGGTCTGCATGTCCCAGCGTGTTGTCAGAACGCCGGCCGAGGAGTTCCGTCGAAACGCTAAAGGCTGATTCACACTAGGGCGAGACGGCACCGATTTTGGCCTGCCGACTGTTGGCGACAGCGTTTTCCTTCGTTTAAACCGTTGACCACAGCGTTTTCCGTCCTGTAAACTTCTCGCGTCTCATCAGTAGGCAGACCAAACTCGTTCTCGTGTCGGCGTAATGTGAATCAGCCTTAACCGCGCTGAAGCGAGACAGGCCCGCATACCTGCGCAGACGCACGAACAACGTGCCGCTCCGCGTGCGGCGCTGCAGTTCAACATTGGACACGCCGAGACGCTGCTCTGCGGGAACTGGAGGCCTGAGGGCCCTACATAAACGGACCTTAAGGAGGCCGACGCAAGGCGACAACGCCAACAGGACTGTGCAGTTCTCGACGTCAACGTTAACGTCCTCCGATGTGAAAACGAGTGACTCGTCCTATTTCTTCATGACCAACTTGGACTTCGTCTGCTGTCCGACATCACGCAGCCTATACTACACGCAACAAAACATGTTTGGGTCTCGTCTTTAGAAAGAGACTCACATGCCTAGTGCATTGCATGCCATGTCCCACATACTACAAAGTTCTAGTATACCACACGACACACACACACTTCGCGATCACAAGGCGGTTCTCGCGGTCTTCGAGTTTCAAGTGTGCATTTGGGTGCGTGACAAAGTACAAAGTTTACGCGCGTTTACACTTTGTAAGTTGATATAGTACATTGCAGTATACATATGCAGCCCATGCAATACGACCATTACAGCTTCTCATGTGAGCCTTGCCACTACAATTATACGGACAGTTCAGGCACGCGGCTGATATTGTGCGCGGCCCGCTCGACCGAGTATTGCACGTCGCGTCATCTGCTGAGGTGGCGCGAAGGCGGCCATAGACACCAGGCCGAGAACATTGTTCGCCTGGTACTACCTTCATCTGAGTCATCTTCCAGTATTCCCTGTAGTATAGGTCATATTATCTGCTCAGTTTCGGATCCGTGACACACTTGAAATGGTGAAGAAAGCGGCAACACGTAACGTGCTGCCGCGTTCTTCGCGGTCATCGAGTTCTCGTTGTTCATATGTGTCGGCGCATGCCACACCACGCGTGTTTACGTAGTAGTCAGCGTATGTTTGCTGCAATTCATACTGTCACTAAAGCTATACGAGCCTTACTTCGTCGAATATTATAACATCCTGTTATAGCATTCATTGTTTCGCCCATACGACGAAATTGTGATTCTTTACTTAAATTTCGCAGATCTGATTTCCAAGTCTTAGCTGCGAGTTCAGTTGTTTAAATTTAGAGCTTCTGGAAAGTTAAATTCCGCTTCACCTTCTAGTGCGCGGATGCGCCATTTTACCGCCGAACCTCTCCTCAAAACTTGGAATCGCCGTCCCCAAGAACCCCTTTGAAGTTGCACACGCCCACTACTTCGACGTCAAAATCATTCTCTCCTTTGACTGCATTTACGTACTGCGCCCCTTTAATCCTCATGTGTGTATGCTGTTTAAGGCAAAATGCTGAAGTGGCTCATGGGTCAAAAAATCCAATGGCCGGCGTTATCGAAAAATTGACCATCTGGCGCTCTGGCGTCAAAATTCAATGGCACCAAAATTGACGGGAGTTGAACCCACGACCGACACCCACCACCTTCTGTGTTCATTAAGACGACTGTAATTAGGGCACTCAAACACGCGTCATTTGGTGAGAGTCGAAGCTTCTATCTTTGATCGGCGTCAAACCCAAGACCTTTGGTGTTAATGAAGGCGAAGGTAATTAAGGTACAGTTGATTAAGATAGAGTCAATTAAGGCCCTCGAACCCACGATCTTTGTATTAATTACAGCACTCAAACCCACGCCCTTTGGGGGGAGAAAACCAGTAATAGGAACTAAAAACACATTCGAATGTCAAGTATTTTAATGAATGTCTCGTGAGCGCGCAGGCTTTCACTTTCATCTTCTTTAGCGTGTGCTAAAGTGACTCAACTTTTTAAACTATGCAGGTGACACGATATCATTTGCGCATGCTTCTCTCTAGAGTTTAATAAATCGTATGAGCCATGGTGCTTCCGAAACTCCTAGACAGCGGAGCAAAACTCTGATCGCTAGCTTGTCAGGGAATTGTTTCACTTCTCCAGCCTTTAACTATATCCTGCCCGCTTACATCAATTATGTCATGTCGGGTATTCGGCACTTTAAATAATACGCTTAATCCGAAAACTCAGGGCACGCGCGATTGCGAGTTTTACGGTCCATTGAGCTGTCTTGTCGCTTTCAGCCGTCCTATAATTTATTCTTTTCCTCATTTTTTGGTTCTAGCACTATTTTTAAAGTAGCGCTACCTAACGCTTCTCGCCGTGGACTTTGGGGGCGATGTTGGCACCCGACTTCACTCTGTGCATTCGTGTCTCACTAAATCGGTACATAGTTCTGGTTGCTGCAGCTAACGTTGGCTAATCTGGAGCAAGATTTGTAGACATCTCCTGATACAACAGTAGTTATACATGGGCATCATACTATCCCATTTAGACCCGTGAGACCCGGTCAATCCCAAATCAGCCTTACGTGCCGTGCCGTAGCAAATGGCTCCTTAATTATTAACTCGACCGACGAATAGGTGATGATATAGCGCCACACTGTTCGCATCGCTGCACGGTTTTATTGGATCTCAGACAACGCATATCAGAGCCTTGGCTGTACCTGGTTTAGAGCGCAGCTAGTATTGCATAGCGGACTACAATACAGGCGTAGCTCGAAATGCTTTATTGTTGCGCTTTGCGCTTCGAGCATAATTTATAGCGTATACTGCCAGCAGTCAATGTCGTCCGGGTAATAGGGGCTCCCCTGTGTTTAATTTGATCTGCATGAAACCCGCCTTGCCGTCCTTCTTTCTTTCTTTTTTTTTTTGTAAGCATTCTAGGGTATCTTTCCTTGGAAATCTTCCTGGGCTTTCTGTACGTCCGTCTGTCTGTAACGCTTGACATGATCGATGCACCCCATAAGGAAGGAAGGAAGGAAGGAGTGGAGAAGGAAAGGCAGGGAGGTTAACCAGTTCAGCCCAACCGGTTTGCTACCCTACACATGGCAGCGGTTTGAGGGGGAATGAAAGATGGGCAGGAGAGAGAGAGAGAGAGCACATAGCACAGCACACACATCCTCAGTCACAGTCCAATGCGCCCCATAGGTATACATGGGGTCCTACAGGGCTATATATGAGAATGCCCTATGACTGCGTATGACTACTGAGAGTTATGATTAGCACTATAAATGGTGAGTTCTGAAGACGTATTAAGAGTAATTAGGGTTAATAAATTACAAATAATATTAACTTAAGTTGAATTAATTAGTCCACTCAACAATAATAAGGTTAAACGAAGTCTAATGAAGATTAATTAGGGGTACTTAGACTAACTAATGTTAATTTCTATTGATTAACAACAAATTTATTAAAAGCTTATCAGAAATAATTCAAGATAATTAAGATGACTTAATCATTATTAAGGATGTTTACCTCAAATTATTATTAATTATTAGTTTACGATTATTTACCCTAATTCATTATTTAATTGAGATTAATTACCATACAAAGAGGAACCGAGCAGACGTCGCCATCATACTACCAGGCGCGTTCGGATGTCAGAGACGCATGTGTGCAAGATTAGCAACTGGAAAGAATCCTTACGCACTATTTGACGAGTCCCATTAGCGTGTTTCAGCAGTATTTTTTTTTTTTTCCTTAAACCACCTCAACTTTCCTCTGCGATCATACGAGTGATTTGCGATAGTTAAACCGGGTTAGTCGTCTGGCTGCTCGTTATGGTCAGCCCCCTGGCTGTAATCGCCTCTGTCGAAAGCCGTAACAGCTCGAGAATGCTAGCAAATTGTGTAATTTCACGTTAATGGTAACACCATTACTCGGAACCTCCACAACTCGTCGCCCGTGAGCAAGCGTGTAGAACAATAACAACACTCAGCTGCAGGAAACCTTTATAACGGAAGTGAAGCGGCACTTAAAAGTGCCTTCAACAATTCTGACGGTTTTCCGTTCTTGTTAAACATTTCCCGTCGCATTATTCGGTGTCGTGTAACGAGTTTCACTTGTCTCTACTCCCTTAACCAATAATTCGTGGCAACATAGTCGTATTCCTTTAATTACCTCGTGTTCATTAACGCTTCTTATCACCTTCTATGCTGCAGCATAATACTTTCTATGGAGCTCGGGCAGGCAGACAAATGACCCTTTAGACAGATGCATTAAGCACAAATTATATACTACTGCATGCTTTACTCATTCAGTATCATGCGTATAACGCAGAATTAACAAAGGCTCACCAGGTTTATGGCGCGTCCTTATGTTCAGTTACGCCAGTGCTTCCGGTATAAAAGCGTCGGCTTGCTAAATTATTCCGATTTCGTAGCTTTTATCGCCGTGTTCTATTTCTTTCCACCACTGGACAGGGCTCACTAAAAGTTGCTCGTGTGGGTTTTCTCCAGGAAAGAAGCAGCGACTATTGGTGAAGCAGCTTGTAGAAAAGGACAAACGAGACGGTTGACTGACAGACATTGCATTCCTTTTTCCTCGGCACTTTTGCGACATCCGTAACGTTAAGCAAATAAAAAGAACTATCGGTGCTATACGTAAACGTAACCTGGGGTGCTATGCAGGATGCGCCGAGTTTCTCGTTCGCCCGAGTTTTACCCGAGTTTGCTCGATGGCAGTCAGTAATCGGAGATAGCAAGAAAAGCGCAGAAACAACAGGCCAAAAGAAATGTCGAGATAAAGCCGCGTATGACAACATGAGCGCACCCTGCGCGCCGTTTCAAGCATAGAAGACTGCGCAACAAAACGCGCCAGCGCCGCGTATTGTTATCAACGTATTATCGCAATTTAGCAATACCGTCACTGTCCCGCTGTCTATCTGCACACTTGCCGTGAGCCGCTTGCCACGACTTTCTCGGGCGCGTCAAGGGCGTGCCTCCTCTTTCGGGCATTGTCTTTCTATCCTCCGTCGAATGCGAACAAGGCACAAGCGGTGCATTCTTGCACCTACACTTTCCTTTATTCGAATACTTTAAAATACAACAAATAAAATAACGAACAATTTACTTCCTAAAGTATCGGTTTTTCGTTTAGAAGGCTATAAATTTCTGATGACAAACGCAGATCGAGCGAATTGTTAGATTTTGCACTTTCTCACCGCGAGTGGCGACAGTGAGGCGACAGCTTACAAGCGGATGCATTCTAGAGGGTCGCACGCACGAGGGAGTTCATACGGTGAGCAGTCGCCAGGGGCGCTGCAGTGCTATTCTCGATTGTCGAAAGAAAAAGATTAATGAGAGGTATACAAAAATGCTAGATAAAGAACCTGTATAGTATACCTGATTACCTGATTATACCTGATCACCTGTTTTTTTTTGTATTTTTTTGTACTACTGATGAAAATAAATTCAACTTCAACTTCAAAATCAAGCAGGCTAGGTGACTATTTGTCGCCGCCCCGTTTCAATGGGAATGCCATTAAATAATAATAATAATAATAATAATAATAATAATAATAATAATAATAATAATAATAATAATAATAATAATAATAATAATAATCGATTAGGTCAGACCTGACAATGATCTGACCTTTCCCTGTCTGTTAGGGGAAGGGCAACGCATCGGCGCGGCATGGCTGTTCACCGCAGGCGCTTCACTAAGGCTATTAAGGCCGCCGCTTTACCAACGAAAAACGAGGCTCTAGCCATAGAGAGGGGAGCAACGACTGCCGCTGCAAAATGGCTGTACGGTCAGTTTATTTCTGTGCGCGAAGCCTCCGTGATCCATTGTGAAGGAGTGTGCTGCCCAGTGTCACAGTTAATTGCTTTTCATTGCTTGCCGACGGAAGGTGCCTCTGTGCGCATATACGCAGTATTTTGAGTCTGTTTTGCACTCCAAGGTGCTTGCCGATTGTTTCTGCTGGAGCTGACAGTGATCGCAGATGGATATCGTCACGACGCCGTAATAATTGCATTTTGGCAGGTGAGGGCTCTAGTGTGCAGTTATCAAATGAGACTTCGAACGCAGGAAAGTGTCGCAACTTTTTAGCGTGAAGTGCTTGTGATGAAGAAATGCCATCGTAATGGGTCTAGAAAAGCAAGCGATGCCCGACGCTGACCGTGTTAGCGACACTGCCGCTGCGATACATAGCCGATGACAGAGCAGTCATCTCAAATGACAGCTGTGATACGTTGTCGTTAGAAAACACTACGCACTCCCCAGCATCTTCGTCCACTACGGCGCATCGACACCTTGCAAGTAGCTGCAGTGACGTGGCGATAATTATTTGCTCTGTGCTACGTCGCCACAATGCAGGCAATTAAACCATGTTGTGGGTCCATCACAGACCGAGAAGATATGTGTATAAGCCAGCGATAGTCGGCGCTCAGTACATCGCCGATGACAGTGCGTTGTGCTTGTTTTATCTCGTTGGTCAAGATTTTTGATGCCTGTCTACTCAGCACCGCGTCGCTGTTGCCGAACAATAAGTTGGGCGTGGCCCAACCGTGCTGGGCGCGAGCACAAGAGTTCCATGCCTCGCGTGAGGCGTGACCTATGGTTTTGATTGACAAACGAACTCGTGCCAAACTCGTACATCGCGAAGGCCCCCTCGAGTTGAACTCGGGAACATGGCGGCGGCAGCAGCAGCCTGTGTCATCGCATCCAGCGGCAGCAAGCGTCAATATGACCGTCTCGACCCGTACACCTATATGACCGACGTAGAGTTTCAGCGTCATTTTTGCCGTACCAAAATTTCGGTTCGCCGGCTGTGTAGCGAGTTAGGCGAAGGCTCTCGTCTGCGGAGATAGCGTGGCGGGCAAATTATGCTTTCAGAGCACAGACTGGTGTGACTACGCTACGGAGGAAAAGTTCGTGTGATCGCTTCGGCTCTCTCCGGCTTCAAGCGCTGTGCGTCCACCGTGCCCCAGCGCCAGGCCAGGTCCGGCGGTGTCATCGGAGTACTGGGGCACCTGCAAGCACCTAGGGTTCCAACCGGACCACCCAACCTGTTGTTGGGTGGTTCCATTGTAGTGGTCACATTGTATGGGAAGACTCAGAATGGACGCCAGGCTGCCTTCCGGTGCAACAGGTGCCCAATGCAGTTTTTAACACGAAAGTGTTTTATGCCGGGGTCCACCAAGACTTCACTGACGTATTTCCGTCACGGAAATACGTCAGCTTACAATGTACACGAACATAATACAAAGAAAGAAACCAGAAGAAAAAGTTCCACAAACATGCAAAATTTGGAAATCGAACCCACGACCTCTCGGTCCGCGATGATAGAACGCCGAGCGTTTAACCCATTGCGCCACAAACGCATTTGCAGAGAGCTACACAGACGCGCCTTATATATCTAACACTCCTCCGTGTACCCGCGCTCTTGCTCGGGGCGGTGCCGCCGCCTACGAGCAGAAAAGAGAAGTACTGCATTATGACACTAACGCGCACCGACAGTGAACGCTTCGGTGGTCTCAGCACTACGACGCCTCGATGCCAGCATTCGAAGGGACGCTGGCATCAAGAAGCACTACCAACGCCACCTAGGTGGCGTTCACCGTACTCAGCACAGCGGAGCGTGGCCTCCGCAATTAGCTCTGAAAATGTTTCTGAAGTTGATCGCGGAGGCTGCAATTACGACGCGCTGTACGCGCTGATTTGACTCGGTGACGATTCAGTTACGTGCTTTGTCTTGCGCGTTGTATTAGTGTGTCAGTTACGTGCTTCGTCTTTCGCGTTGTGCTAGCGTGTGCAGCGTAGTGCAGCTTCCATATGCACGACGGTTGCTCATGGTCATCGACGTTGGTAGTCGTGATGGAGGAGACGTGCCACCAGGCGTCAGCGTGGGTGCATCAACGCCTAAGGGCGCTTTAGCCACAAAACACCAATAGACATTATATATCAATGTGCAATAAACATTACACTACTTCTGTGAAGACACGTTTCACTTTCGTGTTCTATACCGATTCCTATATAAGAGGGATCAACCCATTTTTTGCAGTTACACGGTGCCGCTGCACTGTACGAGCAGAGAGGCGAAAGAAGTTACTTCGCCAACACGGACCGCCTCGGCCATCCGAACGTCCACTTCGTGAGGCCTTTAAGGAATTTGGCTCACCTACTGCATGAGCAATAGCGTAGACGTGTGGCTGTTGAAGGAGATGACCAGTGACTTGCTTCCTTTATCGAAGCACGCCATCGCCGACTGGAAGAACTAGGCCCGTGAGGTCGTGATGGACGAGCTGCTGGCGCGACCTCCACTCGTGGGCCGCGGGGAGACAGTGCAAATTGACGAGCGCGTTCTTCGCGGCAAGCGAAAGTAAAATCGAGGCCGCCTGATGAAGGGCGACAACGTTCGACCGAGCCGCCAAAATTACGGCGATGTTAAAAGATCGTGCGCCATGGGTCTTCGGCATGGTGTGCGCTACCACAGGATTCCTGCGACTTTTCAAGGTCGACCGACAAAACGCAGTCATTATTGCAGCCAATGTCATCCAGCGGCTATTATTCGCAGTGATGAATGGGCCGCATAGAACTGTATTCCAAATTTAGTGGATGCTAACGAGGCGAGCCTCAATCTGCACTGGGAGACAGTCAACCACAGCGTGAAGTTTGTGGGCCCCATCACTAGCGTTCAAACGCAAAAAAAAAAATTATTGTCAAAAAGTGAATCGCCACCTCGTCAGCGGTGGTTACAGGGTAACTGCACCGCTGCTGGAGTCCTTCCTGGCATAGATGAGGTGGTAGTCAATTAACGGCTACCTACGCTGCAGTGACCCTTTCTTGCATTTGTTAGAAGCCACGGATCGCTAGGGCTACCCAGTACAAAGACTTTTTCCTGTGGTTGTTAGAAGCCATCGCTCGGCGCTAGCCATTATGAACGTGCATCACAAAGTAAAAGAAAATGAAGCGTTGTTTTCTGAGCCTTGTATGAGTGCTTTCCGGCATTCGTGAGTGCTTACACGGTAAGCGCGTGGCAAACCACTTCTGCGCTAGCCGACGCTCATTCGTCTCGCAGCCTTACTTTAGCGCGAGCAACGAGTGATCTGTTGAAAGCCTAGTGGCGAAAACCAAGCGCACACCGATCTGTGCTCGGAAATGCCAGAGCAAGCACGTAGCGAGCCGTGCCAATACAATCCAGAAGAAGAAAGAGGAGGGCAAGCGTCCCCTCGTGGTATAACGCGAAACGTATTAAACGGCAAATTAGTCTAATACACATTCAGTGTACATCTTGTAAACATTAAAATGCTAATAACCCACGTTAATGTGACTAATATTGTTGTACTAAATGCATTTATTTTATAAATTGCTTGTGCCTGTAATGCACTCGGTGGAACGACAAACAAATGAAAGAAGGCACGAGCATGCACCGACCGTATGATCACGTGAGCCCCAGTTTGTAGACCACCCATATGGCAACACCCAAGAGATCATAGCCACCCAGAGTGAATCTAGATAAACCAATGAAACTGGAGGCGTGTCGACGGACAATCTTCTTCTTGTTACCATTAGTTCTTTCATCTTGGGGCGTCGCCAGAGTTCGTGAAGATCCCGAGTTTCACCAAACTCGGCGCATCCTGCATAGCACCCCTGAACTCGTTTTGTAATTTGTTTTTTAAATACGAGCAAGTTAACAATCGATACCGCCAACATTTATTTCCTTTCAGAATCATGAGAACATGTGAGATGCTGCAGCGAGAGTGTAAAATGTCATTGGTTCTTCATCGCAGATTTCGTCGACATATTCCAATGGCTTGCAACAACTTCGTACCTTCTTTTATTATTATAATCAAGCGTATGCGTAAGGAGGTATTGGCGTGTCGTTGAGGTGCAGGCTACTCCAATGCTCCGACATCCAGTAAATATAGAAACGCCCTGAGAAGAGCACAGCTATAGCGATACAATATGAGCTCAAAAACGAGGTCCCGCGAATAGTTCTCAAGTCGTGAGATATAATCCAAAGTTCGCAATCCAAGTTCACAAGCTAGAACAGCAACTTTTTAAAAGCGAAGCTTTTCTTTATGAGCGTCGCCGGGTTTCGTGACCGTGGGAGCTGCGGCCTGGCTGTTCCCTTGTCGAATAGGCCTACCAATCACAGGGGAGAACGGGCTCCATGCGTACCGCTGGGTTCCTTACAGCACCACCAGATGGCGTTCGCCTCCGCGCATCCGTCGCCGGCCGTGAGGGAGAAAGAAAAAAAAAAGAAACAGCAAGCTCGCCTTCGCGCATTCGCGGCTGCACGGTAATGAGAAAGTAAACGCTTCTTGGGGATAGAACGGGTTCGAATTGCACTATGTACGTATGAGCATGTTGCCTCTGAAGCCATGATGCGTTCAAGTCATCCGTCGTACTCGCTAGTAGTCAGCAATTCCGCTTATCTAAAGGCTCGGTCTAATTTGTTTGCGCCCGCGCTTGTGTGCGTGCGTGTACTATACTCCGTTTCAGACATCAGGGACAACGCTGTGGAAGCTACGCAAGAAGTGTGGTTACGAAAATTTATCACTGCGCGCGTTCCGTCCATGCACTGTCGCTTGCGCGCCAACGGCGTTTGCTCTATCGAGCGTACGCGTGACTCTACCGCAACTGGCTGCCAATAAAAAAACCCGCAAAGAAACGCAACGAAAAACAAAGCCTCTATAAAGATAGTTTCTCACAATTGCGATCAAGAATATCGAAATATTTAGTAGTGGAAACGCAGCCCCTCAAAGAAGTTTCTCTAGCCTCCGCATGCAGCGTTGCACCTGATGTCTCAAATGGAGTAATTGTGTTTCGACTCTTCATGCACTCACACAAAACTTCGCTCTATACAGATTCCAACTCGTTGGATATGGTGCATTTCTGTTCTTTCATTAAGAAAATTATCTAACTAAGAGATAATGATGCCGTTGTAGCAGATATAAAGGGGGTGCGCTAATGAGTGCATTCAGCCGAGGCTGTACCGTGGTTTCTATAGTGACTAACGAAGCCACTTAAAGCTTAGCACAACACGACCTACGCGTCGCACAGCAATTAGAGCTTTGTTCGCCCCACCAGGATATACTATAGGGATAAGTCTGACTAAAACCTCTTTTTTTCTGCCACTTTTTTGTTCGCTGTCATCGCTGTTTATCGCTGTCGGCCTTCCGCTTTACAGATTACAGTAGACGATCGAAATGTCAAGGGCGCCGACCATCAGTTTCGCCACTTAACCCGATTCCGACCCGAAGACCTTCACACCCCGACGTATTTCTCTACCTCTCCGACCTTCCTTACAACTGATTTGCTTCTCAATGAACTTTATTGCTATGTATACACGCATTCATTAGAGCTGTAGAAAGAGGAGTTTTTTTTTTTTTTTTTGCTAGGCGCACTTTGTCTACGAAGGCTTGCTTCCGGGGATTCCTTCACTCGAGCGCCAGTTCTTTTTTTTTATTTATAGATACTGCGATCTTTTACAAGATCTTAGCAGGGTGGGAACATACAAGTACACTCATACAAACATAAATTACAAGCAATCTTGCCGACGCTTGAATTCAACATGACAAAAGGACAAAAGGCAAGCAAAAAGAAGCAAATAAGAGGACAGAATGCAAGAAAAAAGAAGCAAGTAAATTAGTAAAGTAAAGCAAGTAAAAGAAGCAAGTAATTTTTTTTTTGCATTTAGTAGATCGACCTACCGCTAATTACATGCCACTACAGAGGATGCGAACAAATTAAGTACGATAGACCGCACCTTAAAAGTGGGCTCATCGTCATGCTTTTCGTCTACCGATCTATCTGAGCGACCGCCTCAACCTATAATCCAAAGGTATAACGACACGCACGGTGATCGTATAGCGGGCGAAGCCACTTATACGCTTCTGTAACCGATTTCAGAAAGATTTCCTTTCCTCCAATTAGCGAGAATACGGGGAACCGAGGGGCTCAACTTTTTGTGAGTTAAAGCCGATTTGCACCTTTAATGTGCTTTATTTCTATAAGTCAATTCCTTGCACCCTTGACAGGTGCAAGGGGGCAAGTTATAGAGCAATCTGCACCCTTAAGGATACTTAAAGGTCTAGATTGGTCTGCAGTGCATGAATTCATCATGAATCCAACACTTCAATAAGAATTTTTTTTAGAAAGGCTGTGTTTGAGAATCAAAAAAAGTCTGCTAGATCGCCCCACGCGAGACACCAAGGCGTTACTAGGACTCGACGTGGAGCAAGCTTTTGACAACATCCAACATCAAGCCATTCTCAAAGCCATATCTGAACACAATCCCGGAACACGCTTCTACCACGACGTCAAGGCGTTTCTGGAGGATCGAACGGCCACACTCCGGATAGGTGAGCACTTCTCGGAGGCCTTTGAACTGGGCGATAAGGGAACACCGCAAGGCTCGGGACTTTCGCCATTCTTATTTTAATTTGGCGATGACAAAGCTCTCTCACGCATTGATCGAAATTGACGATGTGGAGCCCACCATATACGCAGACGATGTCACCATCTGGAGCACCGGTGGCAGCGATGCGGAATTGGAAGCTCGCATGCAAGAAGTCATCTCAGTTACCGAAGCCCATCTCACCCCAATGCGACTTCACCGTTCTTCCAGAAAATACGAGCTGCTCATCTACCACCCCCCAAGACCAGGGCGCCCGTCCAACGACTGGCGCAGACACCACACTCCATGCTAGCGTAACACGACAGCGACGAAAATCGCATACCTACGGTTGACAAAATACAAATCCTAGGACTAAATATCCAAAGTATCGGCTCCAACTTGGTGATGCTGGACAGCATCACGATCAAGATTGCGAACGCGATCCGAATAGTGCGGCGCATCATGAATATGCACATGGGACTGAGCGAGGACAACGCTATTAGAATGGTGCACACTTTTGTACTCTGTCACATCACATTCGTGGCTGCAATGCTCAACTGTAAAAAAAAGAACATCGGAAAAAGCTCCAAGTACACATACGACGAGCTTTCAAGACAGCGTTGGGGCTCCCCGATAATGTCTCCACTGATGTAGTTTTGCAGCTGGGAGTGCACAATCTCCTTGCCGAAATCATCGAGGCTCAGCACACGGCACAGATCGCACGCCTATCAAGCACCAAAGCGGGCAGAGAGAGTCTCGTCAAGCTCGGCCTGAACACCGTAGCGGAAAGGGACAACGTCCCGCAGTTACCTAAAGCCACGCGAGAAGAAATTAAAGCGCTCCCCTTCCCAACAAACGTACACCCGATCCACAATCAAGGAAGAGGACTCGCCCGCGCCAGAGCCCTCGAGGCCGACGCGCCAAGGTTTCCCGACCAGACAGCTTTCGTGGATGAGGCGTACATACCAGGAAAGCACGCCTACTCGGTTGCAGCAATCGACGGACACGGGCGAACGCGCAACTCACTCACGCTTTACACCAAGAAGCCAGAGGTAGCCGAACAAGCAGCGATTGCACTAGCTCTCAAAGACTCGAGCTTCAAAACCGTATACAGCGAGTCTAGAGCAGCCACTCGAGCTTTCGCCAAGGGCGGGATAGACAAGACGGCGCTATGAATCTTACGTGGAAGTAATATCACCGATCACTCCATCGTATGGTTCCCGGCACACATGGGCAGCTTAGGGGGCGGTCTGCGGACTCTCAACGAGACCGCACACGGGGCGGCGCGAAGACTCATCGACCGCGTCCCTCCGGTTTCCCCCGCTACCCCACATATCGAGTACAGGGATCAATTATTCACTTACAACGAGCTCACTAAGCACTTTTATCTAGGCAGATGAGAGTCCCCCCTCCCGGGTAAGAAATTAACGCGCAGTCAGTCGGTCACGTTACGCTTGCTCCAGACAAAAAGCCCTGGCATATGAAGCACATCGACCGGGACTACGACGTACAGTGAACGTGTAGACTTGAACCCTATGCTGTGTGGTTGTGCATCGAATGACGCTTATGCCTAGAACAAGGAACATTGGGACAAAGTGCTGAAAAGTGCTTCACTACACGACCAACTTCGGGCTGTCCAGGAGGCCCGCGAGGTGGCGGAGAGCTTCGGGCTCTCTGTCCCGACGTGGGAGGTGCCCTTACACCTGGCACCTAGCCGGGTGTTCTTCAGGACCCCTACTTTGGGAGATAAACTTTTACCATCACCACCATCCAACCGCATTTCACTTCGCACAGAGAATTTCTATAGCGTACCGCCAATGTTCGCTTAATTTGGTCTTGATACCATTTATAGTTCTACCACGGCAGCGGGCTCTTTTCTGCCCCGCTCGTTAGACACTCTGGAGCGCTTGCACACGTAATTTATTGCGAAAGCTCTAATTACCCATCTATTTTGAACTTAACCAACAAATCACCCATTACCTTAACGTTACAATCACCAAGCATAAAGAAGCTGCCTCTATTAGTTCAGTGAGGAGACCAGACTAACCTAATATATCAGGCCTGAAAAAAAAATGAGAAACATGAGAGATCAATAATTATTCGTAACTCACCTAAATTGACCAGAAACGTTAAAACTTCGCGGCACATGGCACTTAAAATGCTGCCTATTCCTTCGAAGTACAAAATTTCTGAAACGCAGAGTTCTTTTGGGACTAGGGAACCTAGCTTAATAACAGTAGCATATCATACCTTCGAATACCTGCTTACGATTTTTTTTTAAGTTGTACTTGATCAGCACGCATTTACCATCGCGCAAAAACTTTGCGTATTGTTCCCGCTATGCTCACAAATTCTGACCTCCGTTGTAGGTTTAATTATGCTGGCGTGGCAGTCTACCTTTTACACCACTCTAAAAGAACACTAATAACGCTATGGATCACTTGCATGCGTATTCTGCTGGAAAAAGTGCATTTATCCCACCCATTTTGAACATTGCCTACACGTTACCCATACCATGCCCATAATTTTTCCCAGATATAAACAAGGTGCCTTGTTTACCTCACCGATTACACTAGAGAAACAAACTACGAATCTTGTATGATGCATGAAAACATGTGGAAAAACGAGGGTTGTGTAATCATCTGCAACACCTACATTTAAAGTAGGAAAATGAAAGTTTTGCAATTGTCCATATTTTCACGCAATTTCAAGTCCATATCTCGTGCTGTTGTTTTAGGAGTCTGAGAAACATTTCGATTAGCGGTGGTATGACACGCTGGAACGCTTGAATAAGTAAATTTCTACAGAGGATGTAATGAACCTACGCAGAATAAACATTCATCCCTCGTCCCTCAAAAAGATTGCTTCGTACTTTGAAGAAATATAAACATCCTACCCCGCATAGTTCACCAAGGATACAGGGGCAACACAAATAAATGCCGTGTATAACTAATAAAAATTGGAATAAAGCGAGTATTAAGAAACTGTTCAAATTTTCGGTGCCCGTCAGCAAAACGTGGCCCCCACTTCTTCAAAATATAAAATATTTGCTGTTTTTTCTCCTGCTAGGAAAGAAGTGCTAGTGTTACTCTTATTTAGAAACAGCATGAACATGAAATCGGCAAGGTCAGAAGGGGCACACTTAGTATTGAAATGGCTCTGCACGTTCGACGAAGGTCATTCTTACGAACACATCTACGATAAGTTGTGATTACACAATGAAAGTCTACAGTTGGACCTGTAAGAGCTTTTATTAGATTTTTGAGGGTGATAAAAGAAGGAGACTGCGACGCTATGTTAATCTATCTCTGGCTAGAAATTCAATAGTTCAAGAATGTCATAATCCAACGAATTCATGCCGTAAGGCACACAAATCGTTGGGCACGGCTGATTATAACACTTTATCCGGACTCCTCCCCTCGCCCTCAGGTTAAATATAGCAAGCTGATTGTGTTTTCAAATACGATTAGGTGGTCCCAAAAAACTATGTGTGCTTGCATGCAAGCAGCGCAAACGGAAATTTGTTTGGGCGGAAACTGCCCAGCGCCAGGCCTTCTCCGAAACGCGAGCGTGTACGGGAAATCTTGCACGTCGTCCACTACAGCGCGTCCCGAAGAGGCACAAAAGACAATCCTCGCTGCCAAAGCAGGGGATTCGTAGTAAAAAAAAAAACATATCTTACGTGCATACTCTAGTAAGAAAGAAATTTTTGCTGCAACTGTACTTTTGACGGACTTTCCAGCGTGCCGCTTCCCGAAACTTCCCGCTTTCAAAAGTGGGTGGTCAAATGGCATGCTTCGCCCCCCCCCCTCCCCCAACTTCTGACAGTGGGGGGGGAGTGCCCCTTCCGCCTCGCCCACCCTGGTAAGTACGCCTATAAGCGCCGGTATACGTCAGTGTGACGCCGCTGGTTTAAAATTATCTTCTGATATTTGCGCCGTTGTTACTCAGTTAACGTTATTCAAGCTTGCTAAATGCAGTCTTTGGCTCTATTAGAATACAATGTATTCCATCTTTACTGATAAATACTTAAGTAAGAGTAAGCAGGCGCCGACAAAATCGATGACGTCATGGCGTGCTTAGACGTAAACTTTCGGCGTATATTGCCACCTGTCCTTCGTATCTTGTTGCGTCTTTTCTGACTTACCAAGCCTCGCAAGGCTTGGTAAGTTCCCACTCAAGTTATTATTTCTCTTTAGTGCTTGCTTGCTTGCTTGCTTGCTGACTTCTTTCTTTCTTTTTCTTTCTTTCTTTCTTTCTTTCTTTTCTTTCTTTCTTTCTTTCTCTTTCATTCTCTTTCTTTCTTTTCCTCTTTCTGTCTTTTTTCTTTTCTTTCTTTCTTGTGGTAGCCCTGAGTTGTACTTCGGACTTGCCTCAAGGGATATTGTACTATGTAGTAAAGGTTTCATTAGGTTAAGAAATCGTCGCTCCACCGAACTTCAGGCGCAGCCATCGTGCACGAACTAGGCCGCGCGTAAATCTGTTAGCAAGCGTGATACGGGAGTAACTGATGTAGCTGTTGAGAGACGAGTGACTGGGATATTATGGCATACCAATCCGGGTGATCATTAGGGGACGCTAGAAGCCACTAGAAGCTAGCGACTACCGCGGGCGTTTTACAGAATAATGAAAAAAAGGAGTAAAGAGCATTATCTATGCCTATAGAGAAATAAAAGGAATAGAAATAGGGGAGAGAGATGGAGGGCACCAGCTCACCGCAGAAGCATGCATATCACAGGATCAAAGAAGCACGTAACACTTGCAAAAGAAGCGCTAGAGTCATTTTGTCAAGTGGCATCTGTCCGGAAATTCTAGAAGAGCATCGCGCACGTTTAAACACAATTTCCTTGGTCCACGAGGCCACAAGATTACAGCCGCTCCGGAGAAGGCACGCACGCCACAAACACTTGCCGCCTTTTGAGTGTCCCTTTAATTTATCGTGCGCACATGCAGTGGAAGATGGGGACTGGGTTACCGCCGGAGGCAAACTGGCTTTTGATCCAATCTCATTTCCTCTTTTCCTTGCTATTTCTAAATTTCGATTAGAGAGAGCCGTTAATTTCCCCTGCGCTTCCCCTTCCTTCACTGTGTATTGAATGCGTGTCTTTCGTATGTGTTTATTATCGACCAGTCGTCCTCGTTAAACACACTTGTTTCCCCCTATTTAGCGACTTATGTTATTAACCTTTTTATCTTTATACCGGCCTTGGTTAACCAAGGCCGGTATTTTGTAGCGATGCCTTTCCGATGCTAAGGCCTTTGCGCTTTTCGCGCTTGGTCAGTGGTCAGAGCGACGGTCCGCTCACGTTATCAGCGGGATCAGCCGGCCGTGAGTGGTGGATGATAAGACTAGTATAGAATAAGGCATAAGGCATCGCTACAAAATACCGACTCAAGCGTCCCAATCGCTTTTGTCCTATATTCCTATAAGCATTCCTATATTCCTACATAGAAGCATTCCTATATTCATGGGTTACACGAGGCGCCCGCGGTGACCTCGCTCAACTAAACAAGTCATCTTGTTATATTTCGGTGATACAGAGGGCAGCGCATGGGTGATGCATAAGCAAGGTTCAAAGTGCGTGGTTGAATTACGACGGAGACTTTAGATCCCTATCCCGGATGCCACCGAGATAAAATTTGGTCAAAATGGCGGACACATTGTGGCTGATGTGCATGCGAAGTTATGAGCCTGCGGGTGAAGTAACGCCTTGGTTAAAAATTCCTTAAGCAAGTGCTCGAAAGCGCTTTATGCGGGCAACATTGCCCACGCCCGGGGGATTCACATGTGAGCAACGTTTTAAAGTGCGTTGTTTATTTGCAGGCAACTGAACTCGCCAATGCAACTGCTCAAAAGAAACATGTTCGCTGTAATTTGGGATGTGATTCAGCGAGGTCGCCCAAATCAACTTCTTTGTTTTTCTAGCACGTTGTCGTCCAAGCCACGCGAGCGAAATAAATTACCATCCCCGGCATTCCTATTAATCTCTTCGTCTCACCTGTCTTTCGCAACGAGCTTCTTGCTTCTTTTTTTTTTTTTTTTTTTTTTGTAAGGTCGACATTTCCGTCGCCCTTGGTCAGAGCAAAAGCAGAGATGCAACCGAACAGCCAACGGCTCCAGACAAAGTGACAAGCCGAAAAACGCGTTTTCGAGACGGCACCAACGGCACCGCGGCAGCGTCAATCTTTGCGCCGCGTGGCTCCATTGTCGTCGCGCACGCTTATCGGCGCGCCTCCGGCGTGCGCTCGCCGAACACCGCGTTAAACTGAAGAGCATAAATCTTAAGTCATGGCGTCCTCACCTCGCCCCTTCACGTCATGGCGAGCGCGAGCTGTCTCTTAATTCTCTGATGCATTCCCTCTTTCTGCGACGCCCTAGCTTTCGCTTTTGAATCACATTTTGTGTATCGATAAGAAAGGCGTGTTGTAAACATTGCCTGCTTCGGTTATTTACTGTTTCTTTCATTCAAGAAAGAACGATACACATAAGTTGCTCGTTGGAAGCGAGCCGCGTGTGTATCTTTACTTGGGCCATAAGTAAGAGCTGTTCCGTTGCAAGCGAGGTGTGCATGCGTTGTTTCTTTAAGGTTACTTTAAGAACTTGCGTATACTATCACACGCCTTTTGGACAACCGTGAGACACTGACAAGTAACCTTGCTCGCGTTCTCGGGTAAGAATATTCCAGCAGCGGTTATTTTTTTTTTTGCTTCTTTCTTTCGTTTTTTTCGCGCTGCTGACGGGGCCATTTTTGATGATCAAGTGGTCCTAACATCCATACAGTTCCAACATAGGTCAAGAAGAAACAGGCTCACGCCTTAAGTCAAAAAGTGTGCGCAGCTGATTGTCTCTTATACGAGACATTCTGCGCTTAAGAAGAGGCACACCGTATAGCCTTCGCCGTTTGCAATACTGCATGGCACGTACGCTTCCACTTTTCGTGCGATTAGCACTCTTTGGGAACTTGACCTAGAGTTGGCAGTATGTATCTAATCGCGTACAGCGTCGCCGCAGCAGAGGAGGCCGCCATCGCCCTCGCCATCTCGGCATCGAGACAGGATGAGGAAATATACAATCTTACTGATTGTCAATCAGCATGTCGAGCCTACGCGAACGGCCATCTGCACAAAGTAGTATGCGACATCCTCAACCGCTTCAACGAAATACCCCGCGCTCCGATAATCTGGGCATCGGGACACGAAGCCGTCAGCGGAAACAATCGTGCCTACACGATAGCCCGAGGTCACTACAACCGGGCACTGCAAGAGACGCCAGAATACCCCAGTCCTCAAGCACTACACACTTACTACGAAATACTTCAGTAATACTGTCTTTCGAGAAACACTATGCCGCCCCCGCACCCATCTCTCATCAGAGCTGAAGCCACGCCCTGGAGGCAACCTCAGACTAACACCTATCCTCACCTTACGCTCCTCCACGTGATGTACCCCACCCTTTATCAGCCCCTTTGTCGTTTCTGTATTTTGCGAGCTACTCTATACCATACCACATGGGCATGACAAGAAATCTCAAATAACTCCTCCAACCCAAACGCAACGCATCAGCAGCTCGGCATTGGAAGATCAGCGAAAGCTGGTCACCAGAGGCAAAGTGCTGTCACTGGGGCCCTGGACTGTAAGTTCTACCTACCACGAAGATCCACCCCTCTCCCCGCCCCATCAACATAAAGTTTTCTTTCTCTCCTTCACCGTGCCCAGTGACCCAAGTTGGCTACAAGGGTGGGCCACCAGGTATGTGCTACTGTTTTCTTGTGAAGCAGCAAAATAGGCCGTCACGAGTGTGGCAGAATAGAGAGAGAGAGAGAATAAACTTTAATAAAAAATGTCACAGTTTCGCCCTAAGGGCGAAGCAATGAATGCGATAGCAACACAGCAATGTCATACGAAGTAAGGTGAGCGGCTTTGGTAGCAATATGAATTGTAGTAAACTTGAGCTGATTAAGTAAGCAGGTGTGCTGCGGCGTAAGTAGACCGACATGAAGAGAGACTCGATGACCACGAGAAGGCGCGTGTGAAACGGTGGTGTTGATGAGAAGCGCTTCCCGTGGGCAGCGCGTGCGAAGGGACACGCCTGTAGTGCTGCACTGCCGATCCGGGCAGCATTGCATGTGTAGCGTGCGTTGGAAAATGTGGCCCGACTATTACTAACTGAATGAACAAGCGTGGTGTGAGCGCGCACAAACAAACACGAATAGATCACACTGAATGACTGCAGACAACGACGGTCAAAACGATGGCAGCGAGCGCATACGCCGCCGCGGGCGAAGGTACGTGCGGTCTATCGCTTCAACGGAAACTGAGCGGCGAATGCACGGCGCATAAAGGTCAGAGCCGTGTGGAGATAAGAGAGGTGCGGGCGAGTGAGCGACGAGCGCGGTTGTTGGCGGAGTAAAAGTGCGTCGCCCCCCCCCCCCCCCCCGCGCTTTCTCCGGCGCTGGCTTCCCGCTTCCTTGCTTGCGCGTGGGTGATTGAGTGCGTTCGCTCTCCGCGATAGCGCGCGTCCCCGCACGCTTCCGCTCGGGCATACGGCGCGCGGCGAAGATTTTATCTATAGGGAACCTCACGGCGACGGCGACGACGACGACGGCGACGACGACGGCGACGGCAGAAATCCGGTTGAAGTGTCCATATAATTGCTATCGCAATAAAAGAGCACGCGAGCGTAGGTAGCTCCTCCGCTCTGCAGTGGGTGGTCCCCTCAGTCCAGGAGTCCAGCGGCCTTAGCTGCCCTTCTCGCTCGGTTGACCAGGTTGAGCTGGTCCGTCGAGTCGGAGCTGGACAGAGCTGCCTCCCATTGCCGTGTGGTGGGGTGTGTTATGGGTGTTAGCTGTGGTGTGTTTGCGCAAGCCCATAACATGTGGTAAAGTGTTGCACATTGATCACAGTGTGGACATTTATAGGAATACAGCGCAGGGTGTATGGCGTGGTAAAGACTCAAATGTGGATATGTGTTTGTTTGGAGTTTTCGCCATATTACGGCCTCCTCTCGCGTCAGAGAATTATGAGGTGGGGGTAGTGTTCTTCGTGAAAGGCTTTAGTGTTGTAGGATGTGAGTATAGGTTAATGGTATAGGCTCTGGTTGGAACTGCTCGGCGCGGTCATCTCGCAGCTCCCGGTGTGCATGCGCTCGGGCGTAGGCGTGTGCCTGCTGATTGCCGCGTAAGGACTCATGCCCCGGAGTCCACACGATTTGTATGTATGGTGGCAGCTGGTGCGCTCCATTCAGAATGCGATGTGCAGCCCTGGAAATTTTGACCCTGGAGTAATTTCTGCATGCCGTCTGAGAGTCCGTCAGAACTATGACGCAATCCCACTGCTGTCTCGTCGTGATGGCTAACGCTATCGCTAGTTCCTCTGCCTCCGCAGCGCTCACTCTGGAAACCGACGATGCATTTATTTCGGCCCCGTGATTGTGGACTACGCTGGTGACGAATTCGGTGCTTCTTGCGGTGCTGGCCGCGTCTACGTACAAGACATTGGGGTGGTTTCCATACTTTCTCGCGAGCGCCTGCGCTCGGGCTTGTCTCCGTCCGATGTGGAAGTTTGGGTGCATGTTCCTGGGAATCGGTGAGACGTGCATAGTTTCTTGCATTCGTGTTGGGATTTTGGTCAGTGCGCTGGTCTTCCGTACGGAATATCCAAGACGTTCCAAGACGCAGCGTCACGCTATTGTGCGTATCAGTCTTTCCTTCTGGCTCACCAGGTGGGCCTCTATGATTTCCCGTGCGTTGTTGTACACCCCTGTCTCCTCGAGGCGAAAAGTAGCCGTTCCGGGTGGGAGTCCGAGCGCTTGCTTATACGCCTTGCGTATCAGCCGGTCGAGTACCTCCACTTCCGCGTTCCTTAAATTTAAATATGGTGCCGAGTACGCAATGCGGCTCACAATCAGAGCCTGCACTAATCGGATAAGGTCCTGTTCCTTGAGTCCCCTCTTCCTGCTAGTAATTCGTTGAATCATGCGCAAGATCTGCGTGGTCGTGTATTGTAGCTTCTGTAGGGCGTATCCTCCGCCCCCGTCCTTTTGTAAGTGTAAGCCGAGGATCCGAAGTCTGTCTACCTTGGTAATCTCTCTAGGACCTATTCGCAGGTGGATGGTTGGTGCCGGGGCTGTTGATCGTCCTTGTGAGCGCTTCTCGATTATGAGGAGCTCCGACTTCTCCGGCGCGAATTGCAGTCTGCATGTCTCCGCATAGCTTGCTGCGACGTCTACTGCCTCCTGTAATGCATCTTGCTGTTCTCCTATGAACCCTCCGACCATCCATATCGTGATGTCGTCTCCATACAAGGCATGTCTGATCCCCGGTATTTTCTCGAGTTGGGCTGGGAGTTTCATCATGGCCACATTGAAAAGTGTCGGTGACAGCACTGCTCCTTGTGTCGTTCCTCTGTTACGTGTGTCTATTCGCTGTGACCTCACATTTCCCAGCCCTATTGTGGCTGTGCGATCAGTGAGAAAAGCCCTCACGTAGCTGTACTTTCGTCGGCCGCAATTCGTGTCACTGAGATTGGATAGTATGGCTTCGTGCCCCACGTTGTCAAAGGCTCCCTTTAGGACTAGTGCGAGAATTGCTTTTGGGCAGCACGGCGTTGCTGCAGTCAGTACTTCCTCTTTGAGCTGCAGAAGCACGTCTTGCGTTGACAAGTTGGGCCGAAAACCAAGCATCGTGTACGGCATCAGTTGACGTTCTTCGAGATGCGTCTGTAGCCTGTCTAAGATAACACGTTCCATCAATTTAGCGAGGCAAGACGTAAGCGAAATGGGTCTTAGGTTCTCCAGACCGGGCGTTTTTCCGGGATTTGGTATCAGTGTAATCTCCGCATGCTTGAATTCCGGGGGTAAGGTCCCTCTGCTCCGGTGTGCATTTAAGAGTTCCAGTATTGCCTGCACGGTTGAATCGTCCAGGTTACGTAGCAACTTGTTGGTGATTCCGTCCTTGCCAGGAGAGGTGTTTCGAGTGAGTCTTGCGATCGCTCGTGTCAGCTCGGAACGCGTTATGTCCCGGTCGAGCTCGCTGTTTTCCAGTCCGGCGTAGTCAGCCGCTGGCTGTGCACCAAGTATCGGGTGGCCAATATATCTGCTTTGTAAGGCACACAATAGCTGATTCTCTGTGCCTCCGAAGTTGTGTAGTACTCGGCTCATCGTGTGCTTGCTTTCTCTCTTGCTCTGGGTCGGATCTAGGAGATGTCTGAGTATGGTCCACGTCTTCGCAGTGCCCAGCGTTCCTTGGGGGGAGTTACAGAACTGGTCCCAGTTCTGTCGTGCAAGTTGCTCTGCGTAGCGCTCTGCCTCGTCCGTTAGGTTCGCGATGCGTATTTTTAGCTTGCGGTTGTGCCGCTGCCTTCGCCATCTTCTAAGCAGACTGTGGCGCACTTCCCACATATGTAAGAGGCGCGGATCCACTGCCGGATTGTCCGTGGTGAATGCAACCTCCTTGGAGTGTGGCAGAATAGACAAATTTCTGCTGACTGCTGGCTGGCTGGCCTAGCGGACAACTTCACTGCGTATGGGCCCATTCTTGGCCAATCCCCCAGGACGGATGTGTCAAGGTGACACAAGGGTTATACAGCCTAAAATAGCATTATACGATAGCGCCCCATTGACAACAGACGCCTCGGCGTCGAGCGCGACCGCTTGGTGCATAGCCATTGCAACAAAGGTGCAGCCAGGATTCTAGGGATACACGGAGTCTCCACTGGGTTGTAGTGAATACAAGAAGGCATACTGTGCCATGGTATCATTCGGCATTGTGGTTGGGAGCGAGATTGTCACTTCGTGTGTCTGCTGATATGTACCCACATGGTTTCGTGATTCACGGATGACACGAGGATACAATAATCATCGTAATAGCTGGCATAACTTATAAAACATATAATCACCAATTAGACACATATTATAAGAAAGATTGTTATTAGCATTAACCTCACCAATCATCTTCAAAGGATGGGTGCCAATTTTTCTCTATGATCGAAATTTTGCCGCTTCACTCATTTATCGAATCCCGAGTATTCAAAGGAACGCCTATCATCTCTGGCGGATCCAGTGAGTGACCTTAAGCACCTGTTTCCTGCGGCTTTTGTGACAATGAGAAAGTCGCGAAACGCGAAGCGCCGAGGTGGCCTGCAGTAGGGGCGTCATGCAACTGCTCAAGAACTGAGGTCCCGAGATGGCGAGGTACAATGAGTTAGGCGCACATGACCCTCTGACACTGGCTATCGATATTCCACAGTCGATAGCTGGAAGCCCAGACAAGTACTACGCTTGACGACCCTCTTGCCGGTATGATTGCCCCTGATATCCCCCCTTCTCAGTCCGAAGATCTTCGCCGCTTGTTGGAATCTTACCGCAATGTTTTTGGTTTTTCTTCACCCCTTCTTGGCCAGACATCACTGGTAACCAATCGCATCGATACTGAGGACGCTAGACCCATCCGTAGGCGCCCTTACCGAGTGTCTGCGTTCGAACGCCGTGTCATTCAAACCGAAGTTGAAAAAATCCTGACTAAGGACATCATTGAAACATCTACGAGCCCTTGGGCGTCCCCTGTAGTGCTTGTCAGAAAAAAGACAACACCTGGTGGTTCTGTAACGACTATCGGCACCTGAACAAGATAACTAAAAAGGACGTCTGCTCTTTGCCGCGAATAGACGATGTGCTCGACTCTCTCCATGGCGCAAGGTACTTTTCTTCCATATATCTTCGGTCCGGCTATTGGCAAATTGCCGTTGACGAGCAGGATCGCGAAAAGAGCGCCTTCATTACGCCTGATGGGCTCTACCAGTTTAGTCATGCCGTTTGGGTTGTGTAATGCCCCAGCAACATTTGAAAGAATGATGTACTCCCTCCTTCGCGGGTTCAAGTGGTCTACTTGTCTATGTTACCTTGACGACGTCGTCGTTTTTTCGCCCACATTCTCCAATGAACTCCAACGACTACGCGATATTTTTCCGCTGTTTCGCTGCGACCGGCTTCAACTAAACTCCTCCAAATGCCGCTTCGGACACCAAGAGATCACCGTTCTTGGTCACCTTGTTGATGCGGCCGGTGTCCGACCTGATGCTACCAAAGTACGCGCTGTTACCTACTTTCCGACGCCCCGTTCTTCGAAAGACGTCCGCTCGTCTTTTGGCCTCAGCTCTTACTTTCGTCGCTTTGTGAAAGAATTTGCAGAGATAGCACGGCCTCTCACATTCCAGCTCAAGAAAAACGTTCCTTTTACCAGAGGCCCTGCCCAAGCGTCTGCCTTTTCGCAGCTCATAGCACTACTCACTACGCCACCTATTTTCGCTCACTTTGATGATTCTGCTCCCACGGACGTCCGCTCAGACGCCAGTGGCCATGGCATGGGCGCTGTTCTAGCTCAATGTCAACGTGGTCAGGACTGTGTTATTGCGTATGCCAGCCACCTCCTTTCCGCCGCTGAGCGGAATTATTCGATTACAGAGAGAGAGAGAGAGAGTGCCTCGCTCTTGTTTGGGCCGTCGCAAAATTTCGCCCTTATCTGTATGACAGAACTTTTACCATCGTCACTGCCCTTCATGCTCTCTGTTGGCTATCTTCGCTCAAAGATGCCACGGGTCGCCTTGGACGTCGGGCATTACGACTTCAAGAATATTTATATACGGTCATCTACAAATCTGTCCGTTTGCATCGTGATGCCGGCTGCCATTTCCAGTACCCCGTCGACTAAGCGGAACCTGCACCGAGCGACTACAGTCTTTGTGTGCTTGCCACCTCCGAACTCTTCAATATTGCTGCTGAACAACGCCGGAGCCCGGTCCCACGCAATATTGTCGACCATTTCAACTCCCAGGCTCATGATGCCTCTCTCCGACTTTTAACAGCGAAGCTGTTTAACCTGGGCGTTTGCCGTCAGGTGCAACGCCGAAATGTGGGCGAATCCTGGTGGTAGGGCTGAAAGGGTTTAAGCGCAATGTCACATACCCCTGACAACTAGCGAAGCTGTTTAAGCTCGAGGATGATCCGTCGAGTGTACGCCGTAAAACCTCCGCCTGGCGATGACGTCCACATGCGTCGCCTAGCAACGCTTCGCCCCAGCTGCACCGACCGCGCCGAGCCTCGCCACAGTTGCGTGAGCCGTGACGTCATCGCGCACGCCGCATCGCTTCGCCTTAGCTTTGCGAGCCATGGTGTTACCGCACCGTGCGCAGTGGTTGCCGTGACGTCACTGCGCTGACCCACGGGTTATATGGCTCCGCGTCACCGCCGCGGCTCCCCGCCGTCTCCGCGCCGAGCACACCGCCGCGAAGATGGGGCGGCCGAAGAAGAGCGTCACTCCCGAAGAAGAGAAGCGCAGCGCGAAAGCTGCGGCGCCGATACTCGAGAGCGAGTGAGACGACTTCGGCCCGATCCCGAGTATGACGCCGCCGAAGCGGCGGCGAAACGTCGGCGATTCGCAGAAGATCCGGAGTTACGAACCCGCGAAACCGAGCAAAAGCGTTTGAGCATCCAGAAGCATCCAGATACTTTAATGGCCGAGTGTTCGTTGCTCGTTGGGCTGTCGATGATTCCGGGGTGATCTTGCGCAAAACGTGGCCGAGTCTCGAAGCATAACGTCGCAAAAACTTGGCTGAACCGAGATAAAGCTATGTGGGGTCGCCAGCTTCGCTGCTTGCCCAGTCTTCGCATCACTAGTGTGAAGCTGCCCCTAACTTTTCGTGCTACATGATGACACTTTACATCGTCGAAATTTGCTTCCTGATGGTCCTGACCTCTTACTTGTGATTCCGAAACACCTCCGCTAGACTGTTCTGGCCCTGCTTCATGAGGCACCAACAGCGGGTCACCTCGGCGTTTCACGCACATACGATCGCGCACGCCGTCAGTTCTAGTGGCCAGGCATGTCCCGCTCGGTACGCCGTTACGCGGCCTCTTGTCACCTTTGTCAGCACCGGAAAAAGCAGCCGCTCCCGCCTGCTGGCTATCTTCAGCCTCTCGACGTTCCATATGAGCCATTTCATCGCGTTGGCCTCCACTTACTTGGCCCGTTTTCTATGTCTGTCTCAGGAAACAGATGGGTCGCCGTCGCTACAGACTATGCGACGCGATTCGCGATCACCCGTGCTCTTCCCACAAGCTGTGCGACCAACGTTGAGGACTTCTTGCTCCATAACGTCCTTCTGCAGCATGGTGCACCTCGGCAACTCCTAACTGACCGGGCAGACAGTTTCTTTCGAAGGTGATTGAGGACATTCTAGGGTCTTGCTCGACGCAACACAAACTGACCACGGCCTACCATCCACAGACCAATGGTTTGACAGAGCGACTGAAACGAACAATTACCGACGTGTTGGCAATGTATGTGTCCACCAACCACCATGCAGATCGGGACACTGCACTGCGTTTTGTGACATTCGCGTATAACACGTCAAGACATGAGACCGCTGGTTGTTCGCCTTTCTTTCTATTTGTGATGACAGGTTCCTCGGGTGTGAGTTGTTAAACTGAGGAATAGCCTCACTTCAGGAAAGACGAAGCCATTTTTCCCCAAAAACAAAATTAATATTCATTACAAGAACAAGAAAACAAGAGAACACTAAACAGCACAGAGAAAGTACACAAAAAACAAACAAAAGTACAATTAGCCACGTTAGTCCACACGATAAGTTCAACCGCCTCTCGGTCCCGAACAAATAAAGAAAAACTCAATCATCAAAAGTCCAATTTACTCGGGCAGTGTGTTGACAGCATGCACTGGCGCTTGCGTTAACGGCAGTAGTGTCGTGGCGGGCATTGGCATACGAGGGACGCGGACGCACGGTAGAGCCAACCCCGGACGTCCGAGTTCCAAGCTTGTCCAAGTCGAAGGCCGACCAAGTGCGACCGCTACAGCTGAGCGGCACACGTACTGGTTCTCTGACTCGCGGTTCCGCCCTGGCACCTCTCACCAGCGTCGCTCCGGGCCTCTGGTCACCCCCAGTTGATCTCTGCTCTCCGCACGGCGGCTCAGGAACAGGAACAGGAACGGCAACAGCTGCAGCAGGAATAACCAACCCCTACGCTCGGTGGATCTCTCCAGGGACAGCCGGGGTCGTCCTGGTTCTGTCGAGGCTCTTGGGTTCGGGTCTGGACCCCGACGACACCGACCTCGACACCAGCGATCTTCGAACCCCCGTCTCCGAGCGATCTCTTGTTCGAGCGATCCCTTTTTCGAGCGTTCCAGTCTCGTCTTCATCTCTCTGCTTGTTCCTCGCACCCGTGCTTTCGTGCCCACTACTAATTGGTTCATCCGCTTTCTCCCTCGTCCGGCCGCTCGTGCCAACGCCCGCCAACATCGTCTTCCTCGTCGGCCACTCGATGGTGCTTGGAGCTGACGCTCCTACGCAGTTTTTTTTTTTTTTTCGCTCTCCACTCACTCATGACACTCTTATTCGGACGAAATCCTACGTTGCCCATGGACACGTTGGTGCCTTCTTCAGCGTGCCCCGGTAACGAGTATACTCGAGAGGCTGTTGCCCGTGCTGACCATGCACGTCAAGTTGCCCGCGCTCGATTCAGCAAGTCGCAGATCCACCAGCAATCTCGAAACAATAGCCATCATAGGACTACCCACTTTGCCCCTGGATCTCTTGTCCTCCTCTGGTGCCAGCGCGCTGTATCGGGCTTTCTGAAAAGCTCCTGTTCCCGTACACCGGCCCATATCGAGTGTGTCACTAAGTGACCGACGTAAGGTACGAAATCGCTCCATTGTCTTCGTCCCCGTCGGCTCTACCCCGCACCGACATCGTGCACGTCGTCCGCCCGAAGTCCTACCATGCCCCAGGCACTGATTAACCCTGTGTGTGCGGTGAACCTTTTCTGAGACGTCTTACTTCGACTTACTTCGTTTCCGCCGCCGGGGGGCAATGTTATGAGCCATGCACCTATCCTGCGGTCGAAATAGAAGTGGCATAGCAGACGAGAAAGAGGACGAGCTGTATCCGGCCCGCCATCTTTGTTGTTGTGGTGCCACTCGCTGTCGCTTGTAAATATTGTATATAAACCCTTTCCGACATTTCCCAGTAACAACATTGTTACGGGATATATTTAAAAAAATATCCGACGAGACAGCGACCGACTCTCTCATTTCGCGTCTCTTGACATGTGACTGTCGCGAATTGCGGCCCTCTGCTGATTTCATATGTTCTAAGAAGTTTATTAAACTTATCTTTTTAGCCCAGCTAACACGTACGGAGCCACGCCAAACCATTGAAAGTGGGCAAAGGAAATTTTGCTTTAAAGATGAGAAAAATCAAGTGATATAAATACAGCGCGGTCAGCAATAGCATATCCGTCTAGCGAATCACAAAGATGGGGTGGTAAAAATTTCGTGACCGAGGATGCTGTAGTAGATTTAAGAGCTACGAACAATCTTATATTAGGCTCAAGAGTTAAAACATCAAACAGATACTTTTATTAATAAAGATGAAATTCTTACCCGGTCGCATTTATACATCCGTTACCGAGACGAAATTTCCCGAGCAAGAGACTTCGCAGCAATTGACGACGTGCTCATTAAAACCGGAACTTTTCGCCACAGCGTGCCGGCTGTCAAACGAAGTCGAACTGAAGACCAACAAAACAGAGTCACGCGTTCCAGGCAAAAGAGCTCAACCTAAAGAAAGCAAATATATTTAGAGCCCCTGCGCAATTTCAGGCAGAAGCACCATGAAATGAAGCACTAAGTTTAAGCTGACCAGAAAGAAAGGAGCCCTTCAACAATAGGGAAAGTTTGGCGCTACCCGACGACGTGCGTCAAATATTTATATACTTGTCCCAATGGTGAAGCGAAACAAACAGTGAGGAAAGTGCACAACCCACGGCGGCAACCTCAGTGTACATCCCTGCGCAGGAAAAAAAAAAAAACGAAGGAGAAGAAGGAAAGCGAGAAGAGATATTTCTCACAAGCAAAAGAGAAGGAGTGAAAAATTGCGCGCCCGCCACTTTCCTCGAGCCATCCGCGTGACTTCCTTCCTTGGCCGTGCGGTCATTTTACAGGCGTTCTTTCTCGAGGCACCCGGGTGCGGAACGTCTGGCAGAACCCGGCATCTTTGTAAGCGTTTTAAACTCACGGACAGCCGGCGCCCAACCGCGAAGTGATTCGGGCGTCACGTGGCCAGCCCACGTGGCATGGCTCGCCGCGCATGAAACGGAGAGAACAGCGAAAGAAAAAGAGGGGGAGGAGGAGGAGGATCGGCGCGAAAGTGGCGACGTCGTCCGTAGGAGCCGGCGACGGGCCGAGTTCGAGCTCGAGCGCTCGCTCTCGGTGTTACAACGCGCGCCTACAAACCGCCGCTAGTCTTTGCGCGTCGGCGTCGCTCTCGTCGGGTCGGGTGGCGCGCGCGAGCACTTTGTTCCGCAGGACTACCCGTGCGCCGAAGAGACGGAAGCAGAATCGTGCGAACCGCCGCCGGACACAGTCGAGTTCCGGTGATCGGGCTCTGCGCTTATCCGTCATCGCGCTGTCCTCATCCGGGTGTATCACTGTGTCAGCCTGTATTGCATAATTACTGGACGCCAGAGTGTACCGGAGCATTAATTGTGCGGGCGATTTATACCGGGTGATTTTTTTTTTTTCGGAGGAAGTAACGAGCCGGCCGTCCAGTGAACTCGTGAGTACGTCAAGTTTTTGAAATGTGCTACCCACGCCGGCTTTCTTTTTTTTTTTTCTGGTATCACTGGAGGGTCTGTATCCATTTTAGTAAGCAGTGTCGAAGTTCTTGTGGTACCGTGTTATCTCTTTCCTTCTACCTTCTTTCACCGAATTCTTTATATCCACTATTTTCTAAAAGGCTCCATCGTTTCCTTTGTTCCAGTTTTTATGCTTCAAATAATAATAATTATAATAATAAGACGAAGAAGACGGAACTGAAATTCAGCTCCCCTGAAGTATTTTTTTTGTTCAATTTCTAAATTATAATTATTGAACCTACGCTCTGCTATTGAAATTTAGTTTTTTTTTTTTAACTCTAATAAACATACTCGAAACCGCCTGCTTCTTGGTCATACCACTATGGTGGATATGAGAAAGTATTTGGAGACAAAATAACTGCGCGATATCAATTACTCTTCTACAATGTCGAATTACGCACCTAAATCTCCACATGAGTGCGCAGGTGCGGGTTTATTTTGTCAAAAAATTTGTGTTGGACGTGGAAGATAGAGAATACTTGAACCATTATCTGCTTTTCTGGTGGAGGTGTGCTTCCGAGAGGAAGCTATGCTTAGAGCTAGCCCTTACGCGTATTGGCCTTAGCGTAATTAATAATTTAATTATGAGATTTTACGTGCAAAATCCCCCATCTGATTATGAGGCATGCCGTAGTGGGTAGACTCCGGGTTAATTTGGACCACCAGGGGTTCTATAACGTGCACCTAAATCTAAGCACACGGGTGTTTTCTGCATTTCGCCCCCCTTCGAAATGCGGCCGCCGTGGCCGGGATTCGGTCCCGCGACCTCGTGCTCAGCAGCCAAACACCATAACCACTGAGCAACCACGGCGGGTTTGGCCTTAACCTCTTGGCTATTGTTATTTTACCGTTTCTATCGAGCAGTCTGTATCGTGCCCGGAAGGACGTCTGCGAGATTGTGCAGAACTACATTGATGCTGCAGAAAAGCTGACGGAATAAACAACTTTTTTTTTTGTCCCACATTACAATCACATTTATTCTCTGCGACTCCTGCGACTCCATTACAAATTGACCTGTGCACTTTACAGTGTCTTTATATTGTTATTTAACCATGTTATTTACGATGAAGTTGGTTGGGACCCCCCCGGTAGTATCTGGCTACGGCGCTGCGTTGCCGAGCTCAAGGTCGCGGGTTTGAGCCCGCTCACGGCTGGCGCATTTCGATGAGGATGAAATGCAAAAACGCCTCTGTACTTATATTTAGGTGCACCTTACATAACCCAAGGTGGTCAAAATTAATGTGCAGTCCCCCACTACGGCGTGCCTCATAATCAGATCGTGGTTATGGCACGTAATACCCCGGAATTTAATTTTTTAAGCTAGTTTGAAAATACTCATTTTATTCCGCGTTGATCTCATGGCGAACGTGCAAATTTGACGGGCAACAACAAGAGGAGCAATAGAAACAACGACAACAGCAACAACAGTTCCATATATTTATCAGTTAATTGCTAACTTGAAAAATTTTAGCTATCTATTTTCTTTGAATGTTTCCTCAAAAATTGTCTTTCTTTTTTCTTGAACCCTTGTACTACACCATTCATTGCCGATCCGACAGGGTCGATTGTGCCACATCACTAAGAAACAAACAACAGATCTTGCGAATCGCATGTAATGTGTTGTTGAGACCAATCTTGTTCCGTCGTTCCTTAGACTCACGCGTTCTCGTATATATTTCTTTCAGAGAACAGTCGTTTGAACTTCACGATTCTTTTATAGTGAGAGGAGGCACGTGTACAATTGTTGGTGCCTCGCTGACGTTGTGAAGGACTCGAAGCTGTGACATTTATGAAGCAAAATTACCTTGCATTGTGAAAGCAACCAGTGCACATTTGCAGGCAAAGCAAAATATAAACGGACGTTGTCCGTATAAAACGAGTAAACGCTAATATGGGCATGCAGTAACGCTTATGTTCTAATGCCATTTATTCTCGCTATGCTTCTGTGGTTCGAGCAATGCTCCTCCTAAGTTATCAATAGCATCGGCCCGTAGTGAGTGTTCGATGATACGAATATAATACAATCGAGTGAATACAATGGCTGCACTGTACGGCCTAGTCCTGTGCAGGGTTACGTTAGATTGCGAGGTTTAGAGTCCCGAAAGTGCACGATGGTTTATGAGGGACGCCATCGTGGAGGGCTTCGGATGAGCTTTAACGACCTGAGATATTCGGCCGGGGGCGTGGTCCGAACCTACGACCATGTACTCAGCAGCGCGTGGCCATAACGACTCCGCCACCGCGCAGGCTTCGCTTCTTTATACGGAGTAAAGGTACTATGACATATGGACTGAGCCTGGTAGATTCCAATCTAACAAATCTTGCGTATCGACTTTGAATAGCCATGAAATATGTTTCATTGAAATTTATGAATCGTCTAAGGGTTTACAGATTCTATACACAAAAGCGTTTGTATACGAGAAGATGATCGTGATATTGACATATTATTAAAAGCGGCAGACCAGTGGCATACAGCACTTAGGAGCGAAAATCTTTGTTAGCATGGTCCCGTGAGAATACTAAATGACTTAAGGCACTGAAATGACAAAAATGGGCCGGAAGTAACTCGATAAAAGCTGTGCCAAGAAGATAATTGATTACAGTATGCCCAATCGATCATGCGTCGACCATATTTGTATTCCGCTTCCATACTTTCATTTAGAGCAGCTCGTTCCCTTACTTCAAGTAGTTGAGAAAATAAATGTGCCTTTCTCGCAAATTTTCTTAACTTTGTTTGTTTGATCTTGCTATTTTATTTCAACGCAACAACGCCGGCCTTCTTTATTCAAGGCAGGAACATGAATAAAATAAAATGAACATTGTACCCGAGATTCACTTACGGTGGCGGAGGATGCTTGACGAATGTATCTCGACCACGCGAATTCACTGAGCCCGTCTGGCTTGGATGCAGGACTATTTTTCACGTCATTGGGTGGGACACAGGAGAACCGTATCTGCATTTCACAGAAACTCGTCGTCGCTGCGAACGTAAGATATATTCAGCACGTTTGTCCGCCTCCATCGAACGATTCCCGCGACGCTTCTCATCTGCGCTGGTGAAATACCCCTGCTTGCCAAATACTCGCACACACATGGAGGCGCACGGCAAGCTCGTTACTACGCAACTTGCTCTTCAGATTACGAGGTCGAATATCTTGCAACACCTGCTCTTTCGATTCGCAGCTTCATTGCGAAAATAAACCTACCGGATCTTGCTTGCTTGCTAACTAAGTGAGCGATCATTACATCATGCGCCAGATCTGATCAATAGGCGCTCACAACGAAGCGCAAAAGCATTTCATGGAATTGAGCTTTGTTAGTTTCGCGCATGTAAGAACTACAGCCCCCCGCGCACTTGTATAAAACGCGAGAGCGGTGTCCTATAGCATGCGTCAGCGTTTTGTTCCAAAAGCGCCGCATGGTGCCAGACAGTTTTGGTTACCATCATGCGCTACCAGATTAAGGCTGATTCGTAATTGATAGTCCTCTCTTGCATAATAACTGGAGATAGAAAACCACCTGCGCAACGAAAGACCCGCGATTTCTGAAGTCCTCGCTTGGAGACGCCTACGCTGGGAGGCAAACAAATCTTAAACCTGCGACGCCTCGCGTAAATCTAATACGCTGACCCGAGCGAGAGTGAGTGGGTCTGCCATGAGTGCACTATTGTCTTGGATGCAGAACTATTTTTCCCGTCAAAATGTGGCTTCTGAATGTATTTCAGAACGTCGCTACTGTCACGACTAGTCCGCCGTGTAATAGGATACTTTCATAATACAAGGCTCACTGCCCCAGGTGTATGCTTTTATTGGTTTTTTTTTTTTTCGCTGTAGCGGCAGTAGTACAACATCGTCTGTTCTAAAGTTCACGTTTCTTGCACAAGCGAAAATCGGCTCTCATGTACGTTGCAGCGGCTGCGTTAAGGCCTGTGGCGGTGGTAACCCTGTAAAATAGGATAATGAAACGATGATTAACGAAAGTCACCATGAATGCTTGTTAACGTGTGGTGGTGAACACCTGATCTGTTCAGAATCGATATTTCTTTCTCTTTTTTTTCTGTTCAGACTGCGAGGTCTACGCTGTTTCCTCTCAATGATCGTTCTGCTTGAATTTTCTGTGACACCCTTACGAATACGAATAGTGCGACTGCGACGTTTACACGAGAAGTTCTGTTTCACCTTAGTAGGATTCCCGAAGCTCAATTACACTGTCAGCGTTTATCAATGCGTGAAAGATTATAGTGAACTGAAGAATTCGTACTTTCATAACGAATCGTTGAGCACAACTACCGAAAAAAAGTTCATTGCGAAGAGCTTGTATGCATCCGAGGAACCTCAATGACAGCAACACATTCATGTAGCAGAGCACGCTGCAAGAGCGTTCTGCACGTTTATCTTGAAGTGTTTCATATTATAGACTGCGACAGAAATTATATTAAAATATAATTAGAGAATTACAAGAAAATATTCTGATCAGTAAACAGGCCCAAGAGAGACCGCAATAGAAGAGAGGAAAAGCAGGGAGGTTAACGAGACGCTCATCCGGTTTGCTACCCTCCACTGGGGAATGGGTATAGAGATGAAAAGAGAGAGAGAGAGAGAGGAGATCGAGAGAGCACAATTTCGCGCACATTTGAAGATTCGCCCAAATGTTTAAAGAAAGCCAGGGACTGAATGCACACAAGCTTGTGTTCATAAGAAATTTTTTTTGCTGGTCGGCTTGCCTTCGCTAATAATATATTCGCTGTCCTTCTTCCGCGGTTTTTGTTCTTACAAGCTTTACTAGAGTAAGAAGAAATTTTGTACATACGGTCCCAGTTGCCAGAACTTCTCTCCTAGATATGGGCTACAATATGCCCCGATGTAATATAGTAGCAAGAAAACAAACAAAAAAACAAACAAGATCGACTATTTTTTTTCTGACATGTTTTCACGTCTTTTCACGAGTTAACTCGTGGAACAGAAGAAATAAATAGTGTTCCACTCAAATCTATTCGTTGCGACGCTACGTTTAACGACAATCTCTGCGGATTGAGCTCACATATGCCCGAAGTGCGAAGAACCGGCATATAATCCATGATGTTGCATCCATTTACGTCTAGAGACAAAGAGTTCGAAGCGCTGCGCACAACGGCCTCCCACATAAACTGTGCTCGTATACCACCGGCGTCGACACGGCCAGGCCTCTCTGGTATGCCATTTTTCTCGTCATGATCACCGCTATCTCTCGCGTCCAAGCGCCCGCTTAACCAGCGTCAAACGCTCGGTTCTCTGTTGTGTGTGAGAACCTAATATCCTCGCGAGTCCGCGGAGCTCCACTTCACTTTTCCTGCATAAATTGGACGTTCTTTCACCTCGAGCATTCTAGCGAGAGATAAGCACGTCAAGGATCCCTTTCTTTGCCTTTCTCGTAAAGTTTGAGTGATCCCGTCCTTGAAGAGCACGCTGTCTGGAGGCTTCTCTATTGTGGCAAGGTCCCAACCTAGAAATCCGAGAAAAAAATGTTTAACAATATGTGCGTTTTGTGTAGCATATATAATTTTTGTCCCTTCTTTTCGCGCACTTCGCTTATACCATGGTGAAATAATTTTATCAGCACTAAAGCGGTTTAACCTTACGGCCAAACTGGCACTGCGAAAAGTGAAGGAATGCAAAGCGCAAGGCAGATTTGAAAAACAAAATGATGTAACTCACGCGGTTTTATGCGCCAGAGCCACCGTTTGCATATGAGGAACGCCGTATAGTGGAAAGCCTTCTAAAAAAAAAAAACTTCGGCTACCGCGGCTACTTTTTTGCCTTGCACTGCCATCGGAAAACTGATGCCACAGCTGCGGTACGAACCAGTTACCTCGTTTTCCAAAGCACAATACCACAGCAAGATGTTGGATGTTGATTCCGACGGAGGAAAGAAGCACGTCCGTCTTCACAACTCGTGGACAGAGAGTAGACTGCTTTTATTATTAAGAGAAATGTACGGCGGTAGCGGAGAAAATGCATATTCGTTTTGGGAGAACTAGCGAAAAGCAAGGCGGCGAGGCGGCGAGATAAAGAGATCCCGAAAGCGACGGGACGGTTAAGTGCTCACAAAAGAGCGGGACTCTGCCTCAGCGCGATGGATGAACGCCTGGATGATGGGACCCTACAAAGACGGGCGCAGACGGATGGTCGTTGCAAAGAAAATTATGTCCTTTGTGATACGGGGCCCGAATTCACAAAGGTATTTGTTCGTAAGTGCTCTTTGCCATTGGCCGGCCACCTTGTCTAATATTATATATGACGTCATGATTGGCTCACATCAGATTTTAGGAACTCTTCTAGCGTAGAGTGAGAGAGAAGAAAGGGGAAAGGCGGGGAGGTTAACCACAGGGGAAGATCCGGTTTGCTACCCTACTTTGGGGAGAGAGGGGAGAAAAAGTAATAGGAAAGGAGAGAGAGAAAGAAAATGAGCACAGATATACACAATCACAGTGGGTCACTATCACCGCATACGATCACCGCACAGCACAGAAGCACTTGAAGCGCTATAAACATCAGTTCAGGATTCAGCTGCTTGTCCAAGTCTGTTGTCTTTAAAACTGTAATAGTGCCCTCGTTGCGCTCCGCTGTGATGGCTTTGGGTATCGGCGTTCTAAAATGATTCCCTCTGTTAAATGTATTTGATCAAAGCGCGCTATCGCGATTGCGAGCGATCTTCTCTGTAAATTGTAACGAGGAAATTCACAGATGACGCGTTGAGGGGTCTCCTCGCTACCGCAGTTATGACATGAGGCGTCATTGGTCCATTCGATTCGGAAAGCAATAGACTTCGTAAAAGCCACTCCTAGCCATATTCGACAAAGCAGGGTAGCATCGTATCGGCAGAGTCCAGCTGGGATGCGAAGGCGGAGAGTAGAGTCTAGGTGGTGCAGCCGATTTCTTTCTAAACTACGGGTGTTCCACATGGAGAACGTGGTATCTCGGGTGAGCATTCGAAGTTTTCTAGCGGCATCTGTCCTTGATAACGGTATCGATTCCTCTTTGCCGCCTTGAAGAGCCGATCGAGCAACGTTATCGGCGTTTTCGTTACCTATGACGCCACAGTGACTTGGAAGCCACTGAAATGTCACGTGGTGTCCTTTCTCAGCTAAAATATGGATTAATTCTCTGATCTCGAATACCATTTGTCCGTGTGGTCCGCGCCGCTGGGCTGGCAGTAAAGACTACACTGCTGCATTCGAGTCGCTGAATATTGACCAGTTTCGAGGTTGTTCTTGGCTGACGAGACGAAGTGCAGCGCGAAGAGCTTCAAGTTCCACATCCGTCGTTGTCGTTGGGTGACACGTCTTGAAACTGATGGTGGTGGCTTTCACTGGGTAAACTACGGTTCCAGAGGAACACTGGAGAGTTGCCGATCCATCTGTATAAATATGTACGTGGTCGGCGTACCTCTCGTGCAAAAGGAATAGATATAGTTGTTTAAGAGCAAGGGATGACAGCTCAGATTTTTTTTTCTAATTCCTGGTAGGGTGAGGTGCGCTGCAAGGTCGAGCCAAACACCATGAAGGAATCGATGGCTTAGCTGCGGGGGTGAAGCCTGATGGAAGGCGGGTGTATTAATCCTAAATCGTAACACAAAATTATGCCGGCGGCCTTTATCTGACGTTAGTGTTGCAAGATGATGATAACGGGCTCGGACAAAGTGCAGTGCAGAATGGGTGCAGGGTCATCATATTTCGTACGCTCCTGTTAGACGTCTTTACCATTCTGAACACCGTTAAGAGCTATAAACTTTTGTTTCTCGAACCTGGAAAGAAACAGTGGACGCAAGTGGCTTAACTTAGCTGCATTCAAAAATTTATATATGTCATTGCCATACCTATAAACACACTTTCCAGTTTAAATACAGTAACAATTGCGCCGCAGTTACCGTGTAATATAGCCGCAGCAGCGCATGACGCTCACTCACCGCTTGCGAAGGCCTCTAACCAACAGCGCCACGTTTGTCGTCATGAAGCGGAAAGACGCTGAACTATGTTTCACGACTCATGAGCTCCGAGATTTCGCGCGCACCTTGTGGCACCATTGCGATCTCAGAGGCCACGCATGACTAGCAGACGGGACACCTACCCATCCAGCCACCGTAACACTAGGCCTCTTCGATTATCCGTCCCTGACAGTCCCGGGCTGTCAGAGACGCTGCGTACGCAACGCTCATTGGCTGAAAGCACCGCCTCGGGCAGTCCGGGACTGTCAGAAGCGGATAATAGAAGAGGCCCACTGTGTGCAAGTACTTTAAGCACGTCGTCCCGATTTTCTTTTCTTGTTTTACATGGCGATGAGGGAAAGACAAGCAGAGAAAAGGCAGGAAGGTTAACCAGAAAAAGTCAGGTTTTCTACCCTGCATGGAAAAAAAGAGAAAAGAGATTTAGAAAGATAGGAAGAGATAAAAATGAACAGCGAAGCGGAAACGAGAATAAAAATAGGACAGTGGTCCCAACGAGCATATGCACTAAGGGCGGCTGAATGAAATTCTTGAAAAGCAATTGTTAGCAAAAACAAGCAACGTAGGAAGTGCTGCACAGGACGCACGGAATGTGCCAGGCCAGGTCGTTCTGTTTACCGAACCTGTGCAATGTTATAAATAGTCGCAGGAAAGTAACGTAGAAGTATTCAATTACCTTTGAGTAATTCCTCAACTACTTTCGTGGGGCAGTAATTGCAATCAATTACATTTTGTAATTGATTGCAGTTACATTTTGTAATATTTGTAATTGTATTCGGTTACTATTTCTGTAACGTGTCAAAATCTGGTACTGAAGGATAGCCAACTGAATCTTATCCAGATGACGTAACACAGTAAAAGAGAGCGCAGTGTCATCTTGAAATGCCGTGCCGACAGCGGAGACAGCCAAATGCGTTTTGATGGGTTCGTATGGAATGTGTGTCGCAAGATTCACGATGGCTCTGTTACATAAAAGGGAACCCCGGTAATGGCGTCCTCTTTCGTATCCGTGTACTTTTTCCCGTTATTTGACGCTATGCTTGATGCTTTTCCCATATGTCACCCCTTACCCCGATAGGGCTTTCTGGCGTCCACAGAGAGGGCAGAGAAAAACCACGTACACAGCATAAAACAATAACAAAATAATAAGCGGAATCGACTACGTAAAAAAGAAGAAAATCAATGTGCCCTGCATTATTGGCAGTGACCTCAAAAAAGGAATGCAATGAGCCCATGAACCTGGAATGAATGTTTCGCGTGCGAGAGACGTAACAGCTTCTTCGGCGGAATCGCGGACGTTTCAAGGCCGTACATTGTGTGAGATCACATAGTATAACGTTATCGTCATTAGCCATTCACGTATACTTCAAGCCGGTTGTTGACTCTCTGGCATTTGTAAAATCTCGGGTATTATTTTTGATCCCTGAAAAGCGGCTGCGGATCGGATGGCCATTATTTTAGAAAAGACACAATTCTTCCCGTTGCGTCACAATCGCCTGTTGCGTCACTTCTCCCTCTCCGGCCATGAAACTGTGACGCCATTGCTAAGGTTTTCTTTCTTTACTTTTTAACGTGCATGGGGGGACATTTGCTTATCTCCTGGGTTTATTGGCCTGCGTGGGCATTTGTTTCCTGTTTTTTGTGTTTTTTATTAAATACCAAATTAACGGCTCGTAAACGACCGTCAGTGGCTAATGCTTGAGGTGCAACTTATAATTACTGCAAACCACTGTGCTAGACATTAGTTACAGGTGCACTGTATAGTTATAATAATGGCCGAACGCTAAAGGGAACGTCTAATCAGTACGTCAGCATCGATTACTACTCAGATTAAATAAGAATACGCCCGCAGCAATCTTTTCTCGATCGATGTCTACCCAACGCACAAAATCAGACGCCGATTTTCCTCAATATGTGAAGGCTTTTCGAAATGATATAATATTGTATGCTATATATATATATATATATATATATATATATATATATATATATATATATGGAGAGAGAGAGAGATAAATGAAAGGCAAAGAGGTTAACCAAGACTGAGCTCGGTTGGCTACCCTGCCCACTGGAAGAAGAGAAAAGGCAGGGGGGGGGGGGGGGGAGATTAAGAGAACAAGAGAAACTCCGCTGAGGTTATTACCGACGTAGTAACAGTTTTCTGCTCTATATCACAGACGGGCATAAGTTCGTGTTCCCTTTTAGAGGAGGCTGTACTATACCCACATTTACTTACAGTGCATTAATTAAGCTGGTTACCGCAGCTCATATGAGAGAAAAGGATACGTGCACTGCAACACAACCCCACAGCTTCATTACAGAAAACAGCTGAGCTGCGTGTATTTCCCACTACACTCTAGGCGCGCGTTCATAATATTTCCCCTTCTCAATACACAAGACAAACGATTCTAATGTTCAATGACAGTCCATTTGTTTGCTCGACATTCGTTATACTGTAGGGCTCGTGCTTCGCTCGAACGTTCGCGGGAAACATGTCTTGAACTGCGCGTGTGGAAGGAAGGAAGCAAGAGAAAGGCAGAAGGCAGGGAGGTTAACCAGAATAACGTCCGGTTGGCTACCCTACACCGGGGGAAATGAACAGAAATATATGTATAGCTAGCCCCGGGGGAATCCGTGCTTCACATTTATGAGGTCCTCGAGCAAGGGCGTCCGACAGGACACATGCTCATTCAATGACCTATCCACGTAGGGTGGGCGATATTCAGCGACAGATGTCGTGCCTTCGTTTTAACTTACTATATACCAAGCTAGGAGCCGTATTTTGCAAGGATTACTTTTCCTCAGGTCGGTATTCATTTCTCACAATCCGTTCCGCAGAATGGCCAATCCCGGCGCCATGAAGGCCTTTCGGTGTGGGGCAACTAGTACATGGACACAGAGGGAGAACAACACATGCACACCGCGCTCCCGGCGATTGCGAACGCGCGGCCTTCAGCTAGAAGGCAGGAAGAATGAGCAGTGAACAAATAATACGGTTATATAGTGTTATTGTGTGCAGTTGTCATGTGGTAGAGTGCGTTATAATGCGCCGCTTGGATTACTGTACTATATACGTGTCTTAAAGCCAGCACATTCAGGCACAGCAAACGCTGGGCTTTTGTATTGCATCGGTCCGCGTCCTTTCACTTTGCATTGTTCGGGCCCTTCATCACTGGCTTGCATGACGTCATCACCGGGATGAATCCGTCACCGCAGCGCATGATAACCAAGGAACATGCAAAACGGGAGAGAACCGATATCCTTGGAAAGTGGAGCTCCCGACCGCTTTCACTGAAATATATTCAGGAAATCGGGTTTGAGCGAAGAAGGCTGTCTGCATCGATAACCGTGAAACCGGGATCCACTTTATTCGTCACAGTTCTCACAGAGAGAGAGGACAACATTGTTAGGACGTTTATTTGCAAGAAAAAGCAAACAGCTGAACATTGCAAAGATACGCTGCCCCTGTAAGAAGGGAAAGGGAGAAAGGACAAGTATGACGGTGGATGACGAATGTAGACCGCAGATGTGCTGAATATAGAATCGCGTGTATACACGTGAATCCTATTCAAGCTCAAGACTTTCAACCTGCGCCCTTTAGCAAAGGAAGTAAGTGACGAATGGGCTGGAAATTTGAGTTAGACACGCTGAATGGGGGCTCAAAATGTTTTCCTGATAACTATCTAGGCTCCCAGATCGGCAAAGGTGCAGCCCACGCCGCGGGTTTTCTCTCTAACTGCCGCGATCCGCGCGCAGGCCAAGAACCCGAGAGACGCCTGCATGCTTGAAACACAAACGCCGTGCGAAATGCGGGGTACGTGCCTGAGTGCGCCCGTTGTTTGCGCCGCCGTTCGATTCCCCGAACTGATGCCCGAATTCCCAATTTGTCGTCAGATGCGTGTGTGCGACGTTTCTCTGGAAAAGCGAATAGCATATGCAAGTGTACGCACAGACAGATGAGATGAGCGACGAAATTCGCGCTTTACCATTTCCCCCTGGAATTTATGTGATCATACACGTTGCAGGCTTAGTGCGAGAGCTTTGTGATTGCCTCATATCCCGTTGTCTTGTTGTAGAACGTAAGCGCAGGCTCCGTTGCTTTTCCATAGCAGCAGCGTTTCGTTGAGTGGCGCATAGCCGTGATCGGAAATAGAACATAATGATTGCCTAACTTTGAAGCATTCAAATATGGAAACGGTGAAACTACCTGAAGAGCATATTTGAAGCAAACACATAACTGGCGTCCTTGTGGTAGCAATTGCTTCTCGACCATTTAAATATGTTTCATAGAGCTCTCGTACGCGAGAGCTTACAATTGTCGATTAATCATGCTCGGAGACGGACACGCGTAGCCTATGCGCACGTCTCTGTGCATCACTACTGCTCACCATTCTATTTCCGTCTTTTTTTCGTATAGAATTTCACATTGAGTTCATAGAGTCGTATAGAATTTCCGATTGAGATTGAATGCGCTTGCGAGCTTAAGATGACTCGATGACTAGTGCGCGCTGATACGTTGCCCATTATGCCAACTTGAATACATTGCTCTGAAAAAGCCCTCCATGTACAGCTATAGCTGCGGCCCGTGCTCTTTTTACATTACATTACATTACAAAGCAGTGACAATGTTGCATGCCCAAAAGGAAGCTAACTGTAATTTATTCGACGGCGCAACGCGTTAAGAATACTACTCGTGCCACAGGGGCACTTTCAACCGCAATCGATCTCAATATGAATCAAAATTTTCTATCGCGATTGGCTTCTTTGCGGCAGCCAGTTGACCGCGCACCCGTGTGCCCGTGCCCGTGTGCCCGTGTGACACCAGCATTAGACACTGCGTGAGCAGCAAAAAGAGGGTCCTTCCCTTGACCCCGATTATTTCACAATGGTCGTGTAGATTGAATCGGTAAGAGGACTTTCTTTCTGGCGTGAAATATGCGATGCATTTTGCTGTGTCAGCTACAATGGTGTGTCAAAGGCACAGTGATATGCGTGCGTAACAACGATTCGCGATTGTCAATCACCAGCGCGTTGATGGACCATGAAGGTGAAAGACGCTCTAGTCAAAACGCCGGCTTGTTTTGTCGATTCGGCCGTTGTTAGACTGATGAACACTGCGCCTTCGACAAAGCTGCCCGATTTCGTGAAGCAGATTGTTGCGAAAAGGTGGCTTCAGCAACGAATCAAGAGCTATAACAGCCGGGAGCATTGACGGAATACTGGGCCGAATTCGGAAAGGCCTTCGTTTGTAAGTGTTCTTTGCAATTGGCTGGCCAGCATCAAGGTTGCTGGCAAAATTCTCTTACGAATAACTCTAGCGTAAAGTGTTTTTTTAATACCGGATCAGTTTCTCCGTTGCTTGGTAGTGAACACAGCGATGGCAGAGAAAGTCGATAATATTGCACCTCACACGGAAGCAACTGCGCCGGCTTCCAACCTATCCAGTTAGTCGCCATTTAACCTTATCTACAAAAGCAATTGCATAAACTGTTTCAGGCTTGTTGGCGACACGTTGGTATTGTTCGCAAACCTTGCAATTGTGAGATACTTATGATTAGTCACTTTGAGGGACATGCAGTGTTACTGTCAATAGTATAGTCGCATTATCACTGTCGATGGCGACGACAAGAACGGGTTGAGGGAAACAGCTCGCCCGTCGATTGAAATTGATTGTAGATCTCGTCATCGGTTTGCTATTAAATGCCACTATGGCGCTTTTATTTATTTTTTCTCTCTTTTTTTTTCTCAGGACACTTGAGATTTGACCTTAGAAATACGAGGAGATAATCGGCTCTCTCCGCTGGTGCCTCGAGAAGACGTCCAGTCCAGGCTGTTCACTTCAGAGGACCAGATGCAGATGTCGCCCCGTTATCGGGAAGGTTTACTGTCCGCTGTAGAAGAAATCGTTAATTTTATGTTACGCATAATTCCAGAAGAACAATTGAGCGGTAGGTCCGTATATGATCTAGGAGAGAGAGAGAGAGGGGGGGGGGGGAATGGAGGAAGCAATGGCAGGGAGGTTAACCAGACCTAGTTCAGTTTGCTGCCCTACACGTGGGGAGGGGAAGGGGGAGTGAAAGAAAGAGAGAGAGAGAGCGAAGAATAATGTATTGACTTGCATATGGCTTGCTTTGCCTTATCTCCCATTAGTAGGAGTGCTACCCGCAGTCCTGCAACGTTTACTTCAGAGGAAAGAAAATGCTGCGCGGCTTAGGCATATATAAGTAAAACAAGAAAAGCCTAAGCCGGGGACGATTCTACAATTCTGTGTAAGAATTCAATTACAATTCATTCCTATGCCTCCCATCGTGAGTGGTGCGAAAGTCGATGGGACTACGTTATCGCCAGCATCGGGCGATCATGACTTATGGGTGATGACGAAGGAATAAAACCGAGCGAAAGGAAGCGCTACATTAAACTGGCCCTGTATAAAATGTGACATGACTTGAGCGATCGCAGTTAGCACGCGTGTTAAATGCTTGGAGTAAACTGTAGGTTCTTCTTTCATACTTTCCACCTAGCTCTGCGAGTTTCTCAAAACTTCCTTTTATGTGCTTACTGTTTGCATGCAATATGTCCTAGACCGAAGGTATGCGCATATATCATTTTTTTTTTACTTTCTTTATCCTTATCGGAATCTGTCTGAGTTGTTTGAAGGTCCTGCACGCTGAATGGGATTTCAGAGAGTGATAAATGGTCTGCGCAGAGTATGTATGCCGTTTGAAGCGTGGTTCATTCTTCAACTCATACGCCCTTTTACCGTAAATACTTAAAATAGGCCAAGAAAGAACGCCCGGAGAATAAAGAAGCGGACAAACATATGCATTGCTTTCTGCTTTCGCGTACCCTGATTTACTATAATTTCTTTGTAAATATTCTTCCTGCACAACCACATTGCTTGTTCGACAACAATGCCAATGGGACGAGCCTCGTTGAAATATGCTGCAATGTACACTTCATGAATATTTTTGACGTTTCCTGCCAGCTGTTGCGCTGTATCGCATTCACGATGCATCGTCATTCACAGTCTATTGTGAAGGTCGCAGGGCACTGCTGTGTTTAAGGAATGCTTGCTGTCAGCTACACATTCTGCATTAGCAGGATGTCTAAATGTGTTAGATGACATGCGTCACGCCCGACCCATCGTTTTTGGTTGTTTGTTTTTCCGCTAAGTCTACGTTTTATCACCTTGGACGTTGTGACAACGATGCTGCGACTATATTTTCTGCAGCATCAAACGTAATATTGAAAGCTTACATCTCAAAGCTTTTGTAGTTTATTGCAGGGTCAACTGCTCTCAAGTGGGCAAGTACGCTTCGGCCTAAATCATGTGTACTTCCACGCGACGCCATGTCCGCATTGTAGGCAGTGAAAATGAAACGCCTATAGAAATACACAGTCTCAGTTGCGCCGGCCGGTGCATCCAAGAGAACTTTCTGTGACACAATAACGCCCACAATGGCTAAAGAGCGCAAAGAAAATACTTACACGATGGAAAAATGGCAGGACAAGGCGCTGAATTACGACTAAAATCTATTGTCCCGTATAACAACGTATACTGACGATATCGCCAAGATCACACAAACAAGCATCAGAAACAACAAGCAGTGACTAGAAAAACACAGACAAAAAAAAACTAAGAAACGCAAATTACGTATTATCCAATAAAGCCCCTTCCTTCGGCGACAACAAAATACAAGTCTGACTCATACGCACGCCTCATTAGCTTTGATAATAATATAGGCCTCAATAATCAAACTAGTGAGCGCATGCATATTTTTTACTAACTCTGAAGTTTCATGTAGCTTTGAGTAGCACTGGCACAATTGGCAATGCGTGGTGAAATAGTCTAAATCACTCTTGTTTTTTATTGTACACGTTGGCCAAACACTTGTGGAAACACCTGTCCGTCTGACCTATATATCGCTTCCCTCATAACAACGGTATAAAATAGGCCAGGCCTGTTGTACACTTGACATAGGGTTTCACGTGTTTCACCACACAACAGCTCCGTAGATTGGACGAATCCTTTCCGCCTCTCTGCTGCCCGCGCACCACAAACCTCCCCAAGCGCAATGGGGCTGAAAACACAACATCAACACCATAAGGACCGGCCACTTACTTGAGACATCAGAAAATTTATGCACGTACGGGATGACGGCTCTGTAGCCTCCTGCAGGAGAAGGCTCACTGTCTCGAGAAGGCGCACTTTGTTAAGTAGTATGTTCCTGAATGATGCCGACAGGTCGCTGGAGTGCAAGTAAGAGTTGTTTGGCTCTTAGTGTACCGGTAGGTTGATGATTACTTGGTGTTTCTGAAAGAATGTGATTTCAATGCCATGGCCGTGAATATTTTACTCGTAAAATGCTTAAAGAATGTAGTCTTGATCTGAAGTTTACGTTTGAGATGCCTAGAAAACATGAGTTGCAATTCCTTGATTTGAAGCTGATGTTTACTAATGACCATGTTTGCTGGGTGAATTCGCCCCGTTCAGAAAAAACGCTCTTTAGTTATGCGTCTGCACATCTTACACGACGGACGTCCTCTGTGCGAATAGGCAGGAATTCATGAGGCTTGTCACATTGCCCGCAGTAACGTTTGCATTAGCCAGGCCTCCCTGACACGCTCAGACAAAGAGCTGCAATGTGTCCAAGCAATATCTACATGTCTGTGTATACAGATGCTATGTTGAATTCAGCAAAGTTACTTCACTAGACGCTAGCTTTAAATAAAGGATGATGTATTCTTTGTTTATCTGCCGTGTAGTTGTTTTCAGACGTATATACCACACGATTTCCCTAATAAACGTTCAGCTGTGAGTGAGCGCTAGTACAGTCTTCCATGTGTCCTCGTCCTCTTTCGTGCTCTGTACGTTGATCATGAATGAAAACGGACTCGCCCGACTTACTGTGCTACTCTGTTCATTTTGTAAAGAACCAGAAACATTCTATGTTTTTTTTCTTTCCTGCCGCCGCTTATCCTCCTTTCAATTATTCTTCGTATTTTTTTTTACTAGTAATCTAGGGTTAAATTTATCGATGTCACACCTATTGTCATTCGGTACATGTCAGTTGGATACCAGCCACAGGTCTAATATAGTAACTCTGCGTAAGTTCACTGAAGCGTCCGGACGGTTACGCTGTCTGGGGGGCTGATCTGTTGTATCTAAATTTTTCGGGGAAGCACGCCTAATCAAAATACCGTTGGCCTTATGTTACCCAGTGCTTTCTTTTTGATTGTTTGTGTACTTACTTTTTCCGTGTCATGGGTGCTTTCCATCAACTTCAATGTTCCCAATCCCCCTCGTGAGTATATAAGCCATATGTTTCGTAGCCAAAACAGCGAGAACCAAAAAAAAAACGAAGGCTTACGTGTTGATCAAGTGTTTCATCGAAGTAATACGATAGACAATTATTACGCAGTACCCGAGTGGTGGAGATGCGTATGCAGGTGTGATACTACAGAGCATTTCATGCACCCACATAATTCTTGGCCCATCAAGAACGTCGCTTTCCTTTTGTTCGTTTTTGTAACTCGCGCACCAGCACAGGCACAATCCACTACTCCTGTATTTTCTGAATTTACGCTTCCGCACTTGCCTAGCCATTTGTCATGCTGCAGTCTGCGAGGCATCCCTTGCAGGGCGGGAGGGTAAAGTCGCAGGGCTTCCAGGATGCAAGCCAATGTGCGGGGAAGTCTATCTCTGTCTTGCGCGGTTTATCGTCTCTCACCTGTAAGGAGAGCATTCGCAACACTTGACAACTAGTGTCTAGCCTTTTGATTCTAACTTGCGCTAACTGTCAGCCGCAGCCTTGACCGTAGTTCTAGGAAAAGCTTACGTCAAGCGGGCCACATTTCTCACCAATTTCAACTGCACGATGCATGCAAGCTTGTTTGAGAAATATCACAGCAGTTGACTTAAAAGCCGCCAAACGATATCAAATTGGGACATAGAAGTACGACACTGGCGATTGCTTCTTTAAAGATGCCCCACCCCCATGAGTTAAAAAGGCACGCCTTCGCTCCGCGCTATAATTTTCTTGTAAGGCTTAGCGACTACGCACGAGAGATGGGCCAGTGCATGTGCCGCCTTCGAGGCAGCTCCGGCAAATCAAACCAGCTCAAGTCACCTCTTTCTGGTCGTCTTTTTGCGTTGTCACTACAGAGAGTGAGTAAACGGTTTATTGAAAAACAAGGTATTAAGGTGCGTGGCCTTGCGTTCATTATAAATATTGCCGTTATAAATGATCGCGTGATACAGGCTCGAACCCTGTGACGACTATTTCACTGAAAAACTTTAGCTAGTCTGTCCCTGTTGTTTCAGGCCTTTGGGTATGGAGTCTGAAGCGAGTGTCCTCATAATAGTGATGATAACTGGGGTGATTATGTCGATTTTTACTGGCATCCCCTACGAAACGGGGCCGCGCGACAAATTGTCATCTGGCCTGCTTGAGTTAATCAGGTTTTACAATAGGTCTATTGTAGGCTAGAATTTTTTTATCTCTAGTTTATATTTGCCGTCCTTCATTAAAAGTTGTATATCTATACTATACAGTTGAATTCAGTTTATTTCCATATTAAGGGAGGAAATCCGAACTAAAAGTGAAAATTAATTCACTTGACAAAGGTTCGGACCCCCTTTACAAGGCATACAGTAGGATAAATCAGTGAGACTATTTCTAACATTTCAATTATGTGAGCACAAGAAGCGTTAAAAACAAAACAGCATACATTTCAACATCAAAATCAAAATTTGAGACACAAGCTATGGCTTCACACATTCCCTGTAGAAAAAAAAAAGATGCAGAAAATACAAAGAATTGCAGGGTTATATACATGAAATGCTTATAATGAAATGCATATTAGTTTTCACAAAAACTTATTCGCGTAGAACAGATGGTATCATGAATGCGTCACGAAGATCGAGCGCAGTATATTTTTGCTGACAGTTGTGATAGCGATCTCACGTTCATGAAAAAAAATTATAAGTACAGGTACGCTGTATTGAAGCATTTGTTCTCCATATTTCGTTCGACAAAACGGGACTTTCCAATACTCTTTGATGGGTGTGTTGTATATCGGTGTCCTAATCTTCAAGTGCGATAACGACGTTATGATGTCTTCCCTAGCATTCATGCTATGTTTAAATCGTTTGGCCACATTATATAAATAAAGATTACGAACAGGTATTACATTAAACCGCCTGAAAAGTTGCTCTGTATGTGCATTGAAGGGCACGCCAGCTATGCGTCTAAGGGCTTTTTTCTGAAGTACACACAACTGATGTAAATTGGATGACGTAGTTTTGTCCCACAGAAAAAAGCAATAGTTTAAGTTTGGCAAAAATTATGCGTAGTAAATCAATAATGTGATATTGGGTAGTAGAAAAAAACGTAATCTAGCCGACTGCCGACAGTACTAGAAAGTTTAGTAATAATGTGTTCAACATGCGTGTACCAGGACATATGCTTGTGGAAGTATACACCAAGTGTTTTGAAGGAGTCATAAACCTCTAAAGGTATTTGTTCAAGCATAAGATTTTCTGTGAGAACTACCGGTGACTGTTTAGGAGTAAAAGGGATTGCTTTAGTTTTGCTTCTATTTATTTTTAATGAAATTTATATTACTCCATGCCAGCTGGCCTTGGAGGAAATCATTGATGTTTAACTGAAGTGTTTTAATGTTGGACGCGCAAAATGAACAGTCAAGTCATCCGCGTACATTAAATACGTTGGTGCTTTTCTAATGCTAGTGACATCATCAACATATAAATTAAACAAGAGCGGTCCAAGAATGCTTCCTTGGGCAACACCAGCATTTATCGATTTCAGAGGGGATGAGTTGTCGTTGATAGAAACGCACTGTTTCCGGTATTTTAAATATGATGTTAAATTTTGTAGAGGTACTCCTAGCTCTTGTCCCGCAAAGTTCAAGTTTTAGTAATAATGTGTCGCGGCTCAAACTGTCGAATGCTTTTGCAAAATCTGCACATAATCCAATAACAAACTTTTTTTTCCTCGAATACTTTTAGAATTATTTCTTTTTGTGTTAGTAGAGCATGCTCCGTCGATTGACCTTTGCGAAAACCAAACTGACATTCATTCATCAAATTGAATTTATCTACGAAAGAAGAAATCCTACAATGTAACAGTTCCTCCAGACCTTTAGAGAACAGCGGTAGAAGTGAAATTGGTTGGTAATTGGCCAGGTTATTTTTATCTCCGCTTTTAAAAATTACAATAACTTGTGACATTTGCATTTTTCTGGAAAAGTTCCGGTCGAGAGGGCTAGATTGTAGATATGAGTGAGTACTGGTGCAATGAAATCGGCGACGTATTTTACAGGTTTTATTTATAAATTATCTATGTCGAGAGCGGCGCGGTTTCCAAGTGAACAAAGGGTTGCGAAAGTTTCAGATTCGCTCGTCGGGTTTAGAAAAAGGCTATTAGGGTTTCTTCAACCATATTGGTTGCATGAAAATTATGCAACCAATGTTACCTATGTTTGTCACGAACCCGGCTCTAGCGATCTCTTCCCAGCTTTTTTTTTTCATTTTTTTTTCACCAGTAATCTAAACGTCTATGCTTCCATCCACTTTGAATTCTAGCGCTTCTGGAAGGTGAATCCCTAGCGCTTCTACGGTTATTGTTGTGTTAATACCCTGGAATTCCATTACGCTCTGCTGAATCGTCGCCTGACTTTTTCTGCAGCAGGCACATTCCTCATCCCGTTGCGAATATTTGCTCCGGTATGTTATTGTTCTCAGGCAGCCGACTCGGGCCTCAACTACCAAGGCACTGCCCTTTGTGTTGTCGTACAGATTTTCTCTCCTGATTTCTCTCTTGCCGTATATGTTAATCTTTGTAGATTTTTCGCTTCCATCCTTCGCATTCAATTTACCGTCTCCATTTCTCTCACTTTTTTTTTTTTTCATGACACTTGGTTGGCTATTTCAATTACACTATACATGGTTGCCAGCCCTTTTGACCACTTTCTCCATTCCCTCACATGGTGATTTATGATGAGTATTTCACGTACTGATGGGTTCACTTCAATCATCATTAAACCTATGCTGTCTCTTCAGTGCAAAAGAACATTAACTGCTGGGAAGAAGGATTTCATGAGTTTGACATGCGCCGTACGGTGGCGCTGCGTACATAATTTTTTAAGGGGGTTTTCAGGACATTACGACATCCCCCTCTATCCATGCATGATCTCGCCGGATATATCTGTGGACATTACATGCATGTTGTATGTGCGCCGGATACAAGTTTCAGCAAAGGAGCTTATATTATAGTCCTGCGTGGCTCACCGACAAAGTGCTGCCAGTGAGTGCATCTCTGTACTCCGCAATCGAACAATAAAGCACATCATACCTGATCATTTGATGTCGACTCATAAGGATCCCTCTGTCACAGTTATATTAATAGAACAGCTGCGATACTCAGCGGCTTCGTTAATTTTAGCACTGGCTATGTGACAATGAGTGTGTGCCGGTTCTTGGAAAATCCTCCTAGAATTCGCATGTGCCACTGTAACACAAGATGTACATAGTCCTCAAATGTAACTTATTACTTCTCTGTGCATACACCGGTAATCACCATTCTTTAATACACCGCCTTCGTCCTCGTGAGGTCGCAGCGTCTAGGCGGCTCACACTGCGCATCTGCCTGATTGGCGTTATATATATATATATATATATATATATATATATATATATATATTCTTGACCCATGGCAAAGCACCACCTGTGCGTTACCCGCCACAAAAGCACTGCTGCAGTTCAGTTCTTACGGGCCACGAGCCTTAACGAAACTTTGTAAATGTATATCTGCAGTGTATGTATGCGTGTGTGTCACTGTATGTGCTCTTAGGTGCTTAACACTGTATATATGATAATCATCACCCAGCACCTGGAGTAGCATGTTAGGTAAACAGCCAGGCTAATATCTCCAGCGTATCAAAGCTTGTATCTCTCTCTCAAAATATAAATATTGCAAGAGATTATCTTTTTCCTCAGGACCTTTCCATAAAGTTCTTGTCAACTGTCAACTGTCAAGAGATTACGCGTTGCATGAGAATGAATATAAATACAATGGTTGTTCGTTGTATAGCACTTAACTACTTGCTTTGCGTCAAATGAATTTCAGCATCTGCGTTGGATCTGGGTTTTTTTTTTTTTTTTTTTTTTTTTTACTTTAACGCTACAGTAATTTCTGCGGTACTAGATGTATATCAACCTGTTACACAGCAAAGCTCTGAAATATAACGGCTCCTAAGGTTCTTTTCGTGCTTGCTGAAATAACATTGTAGACAGAAACTGTGACTGCACCGTTTCGTGATTTAAAAATAGGCCTTCGTGCCGTAATACTATCACTGGGCCCACGTGTATATCTCTTAAGCCATGCATCGCACGCTTATCGTGCAGCATTCCTCGAAAATGTGCAGTAGAAACATTGATTCAATTTCACGCGCCATACTAATTCTGAACCGCTGATGAATTTTTATTCTCTTTTTTTTCAGCCCCTCTATTTGATCACTTCCGCTGGCACCAAGCTCTGGATTATAGGCCTTATGGTGGGTAACGCGAGGCAACCTTGAGCGATGCCGGACATCACAAAGGCCTCCAACCATGCCGCCTTGGAAGACAGTGCAAGGAACGCCACTTTTAACTTATCATCCCTGCAGACCACCGAAAGTGGAAACAGTAGTGAAGAGTCAGTGTTCGGTCCGCAGTACCACAGTCATGTGCGCATCACTGTTATCATAATCATGATCGCCTTCTCAATTGCTGGCAACTGCGTCGTCTGCTGGCGGCTGCTACGAAACCATCGCCGCAGACGATACCAGAAAGCGCACGTGCTCTTCTTGAACCTTGCCGTTGCCGACCTTCTAGTGACAACAGTGACGATGACATCGCAGACCGGTGTGGGAGATCATGGGCCGCGCCTGGATTGCCGGTGACGCATTCTGCAGAGTCTTTAAGGTTCTCCAAACTTTCGCGCTCGCGTCGTCCACGTACATGATCGTGAGCATAGCTCTGGACAGGCACTTCGCCATCGTGTACCCGCTCGCCACCTGCATGGTGCCCTCGCACCTGGCTGTCGGGGCCTGGTTAGCCTCACTGATTCCTTCTCTGCCCAACCTGTACATGTTCCGGCTCGTTGAAGCCGGCGAAGGTCTCCAGTACTGCGCGTCAGTTTTCTATGCCCGCAAGACGGAGTCGCCGCTACCTCGCCAACTGTACATGACCTTCGTTTTCCTCAGGCGTTTTCGTACTTCCCCTCATTCTGCTGGTGGTGCTTTACGGCCGCATCCTGATCGAGATTTGGAAACAGAGCTCGGCGCTCAAGAGTCGACATCAGACTGCCTCGCCCTTCCCGAAGGCAAAGGTACTGTTCAAGTTTCGTTAAATATGTCCGATGTGCTTGGGCATTGGCCTGCATGGGAATGAGTACAGAGACCTTAAATGATAATAATACATTCTTGAAGAGGTTGTTAGGTGGGAAAGTTCGAGATGAATCATTGCTGAAGCGGTGCTAAAGATGAAATAAACGTTTCTAGGAATTAACGCGCAATTTATATCACGTGGCAAGATTGCGCAATACAGCGTGAAACAAGAAAGATAGCAAAAATTCCTCATTATGTGTGAACTGCAGGCTTAATCTGTGAACTGCAGGATTATGTGTTAACTGCAGGCTTAGAAAAGTTACCTCTTTTTCAAGTAATATGGACATTTATTCAGAGGCGCACTAACGCTTGAGATCTGACCATGGTTGCTCAGTTGTGTGGTAGGACAGGACATTTATTCAGAGGCGCACTAACGCTTGAGATCTGACCAGTTGCTCAGTTGTGTGGTAGACAGACTATATGGCCCGTCTCGGGTGACCCTTTAGGGTTGTCATGTCTCTCTCCAACGCGCAGTTACATGGCCATGGAGGACAGCTACAGTCGCACGCGGTTTCACTTGAATTTTGGCAAATGTATTACGTATTTGCACTTTTAGGGCGTTGTTCGACCACGTGAATAGTCCAGTATGATAATGTTGTGCCGTGTAACTTACATTATCCGACGCTGAACGCACTAAGCCTTTAGTTCACAACTATTTGCTCACTGTTGGATCCATCTGGCCATCTATTTGTCTCTAAATGAGCAGGTAGCTGAATGTTTATCGCGCACGAGTTCCGTTGTCAATACTGGTCCCAATTCTAAACTCCCTCTCTTTCCATTCTGCTTCGCAGGTGAAGACCGTCAAGCTCACTGCCGCCATTTTCATCACATTCTTGGTGACGAACGTTCCCTACATGGTACTGGAAATGGTCCTGGCCTTTGCCGGCACCGGCGCCTCTCTGGATCAAAACATGGTGGCGCTATTCGGCGTCATCTCGGCCTCGAACAGCACGGTGAACCCCTACATCTTCCTCTTCTTTCAAAAAAGCAGCGGAAGCGCTAAGCGAAAACGCTTCGTGATGCCATTCCGTAAAGACGCAGTCGCTGAGCTTCCCGCAGGCCACTCCAGTTGCGCTAACGGTGACGTCGAGCTGTACACGGTTCCGGGAAAATACAACTCGCCGCCCGTGTTCACCCTAACCCCGAGGGAAAACAGCGCAACCTCTTCCTCGTGTTTACCTACCGAACTCAGCAGCTTATGACGGTTCAGACCTTTCCGACGCTTCCGGGAGCCTCCTCTGCAACGTGGTGGCAGACAGTGACGTTTTATGGTGGTTCTGCTGTGGTGAACACTGGCAGCTTGACCTCCTGTGCTGCTGGGCGACTCATCTGTGCGTTCCGGACACTGACGACTTTAGCTACATATGGTACCTTATAAGCCGACTGTGTAAAAGTCGGAGAACATTCCCGTCGGCTTGGCTCCGCATTTATATCTCTAAGCGAGCGTGCTTATATTATCTTTTGTGGACGCACGCATTCCGTATAAGACATCGAGAGTTACTGTGCTTCCGTGTGTCCCTTCGGGTATTACTCACCTTGCGCGTGTTCTGTGCATGTGTATTTTTTTTATTTATCACTTTGCTATCGTCTCTTTTTTTTTGTAATATTTACCTTCTCGTATACTGATGTCAAAAGGCTGGACCGTCACTACAATATATTGTGACTATGCCACCTTCGTTGTCTTTTGTTGTTGTTTTTTTTTCAATAAAAAAAAGCAAATGCCATTATTGTATCAAAATATCTATAACTGCAGAAAACCTCAGTGCATCGTTGCTTGGGTAAGTACATGCAAATTTATAAGTTCGAATACGGTAGTGGTGGTGCTGGTGGTGATATATCGGATTCCGCGAGCGCACTTCGTGCTGACTTCTGTGAGAATATGAACGCGGCATTTGCTCGGTGAAATATTACGGCAAAATATTTCGCCGCCCTTGTAGCCGTTTTCTTTTGCACTACTGGCTGTCAAGGAATATGGGAAGGGGGCGGGGCTGCAGGGTCTTTCTTTATCTTTCAATTGCACACCAAAGCAGAGAATGGGCGGGCCTGGCCAGGCAGAGAATAAAAGGGGAGGCAAGGTTTAACAAGACAAACACAGAATCCAGCATTTCGTGTGTCTCAAAGGTACATCAGGAAGGACGTGCTGGAAATGACACGTGGAGCACGGTTCACTGTAGCGTAAACAGCCAGAGCCCTCGCAGTGCAATACCAGTAGATGGCGCGAGTTGCCTTGACAGTCCCGCTAAAGGAAACTTTCTTACCTGATGACTTCATAAAGATGTAACTGGAGAAAAAAAAAAAACATGCTTCCTTCGCTATTATTCGATGATGCAGGAGATAGGTTCAGTCTCTACCATAGCAAATGAGTAATTGCAGTCGGTATCTTATCAGCGAAGCTGCTATTGCGACTAAATGTGGGCGGTACGGTCCACTCGAAACGCCCGTTACAAAGGTCACCTAAAGTAATTTGAAAGAAATTTATGCGCAATGCTATAAGAGGGTGACATAATTAGTTGTGGCGCGGCAAGCTACCAAATTACGTGGACTACACTTTTGAGTTCTATGATGTGTTAAGCTGCAGGTCCTTTCGAAACTGTAGCCTCGAGTAGCAGTAAAGTGCGTTTTAGGGGGGTAATCATGGAGAAATTTCAAAGTTCTAAATGCTGTTGCGTCAGGGGGTCCGATGATTTGCTGTATGTATTCCGCGGGAGGAGTCAGAGAACGTAGGACTGGGCCCGACACCCAAGACGTTTAAATACACACGTTTATATTACATTATTTACAAGAGTATTTCAAGAAATCTTGAAGATACGAGGTTCGCGTTCAAGTTCAAGCTGTCGATCTCCTTCAGTAAGCGTCTGTACCCTCCTTTAACACCTCCGTGGCCATTGTCCATTCGTCTTCCCCCAATCCGGCGTTATGAGACGGATGACCTCATGTCCCACCAATCTGGAGGGTGGCGGCTTTCTCCCTCGGAAGAGAGCTTTATTCCAAGCACACGCACATCACTTGGGCACGAACAGGGAAAGAGGGAAGCACCTTGACCCTGTCTCCGGCGCACACATGGTCATTTGGACGGATGACAGGTGAGGTGGCGGAATGTCCCCTCCTTACAAAGCAGAACTGCTGGCCATGAGTCATCACGGTCGGGGATGGCTTGAACGGGGTCGTCGGCTCGTTTACCATTATCGCGTTCTCCGCGAGCGACTGTTTTCGTGGGGTAAACGGCAGATCACAACAATGCTTTGGGTGCGCCTTAGGGAAAAGACCGAAGTTCTGATAAACTTGGTTGTCGATTATTGTCGTGGGATAAAACGCTTGCCTTGTAAGAACACCCGGGCACGTCGAAGTTAAACTTATAAGTAAGGTAAAACATTTTAGAAATTTTTCAGCCAGGCAGGCACTTTGGAGGCGTAACCATACATTACGAAAGTGCGTAGTCACGAAACCTTTCTTCGAACAGCCACTTAAATTTGGAATTGTTACTCTGAACCGGAGGCTGCGGCGGGGAACCTTGCACATCCATAGGAGAGGTCGTCTGCGCTTTTAACCAACCATTGTAACTACTTTTGTAAGTTCAGAAGTATTTCTTCCGGAGCATGAAAGTTTATGTGGCAGTGCCTTCAATGCCATCGGAGCAGCAGTTGTGGCGCGGCCCAGCACGTACTGCAGAGACGTGAGGAGGATGCACAGAGGCTGCGAAGAAGTTTCACATGAACCGGCACACCTGTTCTCGGAAAACTTTGTGGGGTCGTAACCTTGATGGGACGCATTACGGTAACCTTCAGGGGACGTAACCTTCAGGGGACGGATTACCAGAGAAGCTGTGTAGTCTGTATACATGACCTGCATACATTATGAAATCATACATTTTTTTTTCATACGGCACCACACTACATCGACACAAGCACCGCCATGGTCACCGCACCTCCCATGCATCTGCCGCAACTACTGCGGCAGCCACGCAGGTACCTCCGACGTGTGTGACGTTATAACCACAGACGTGTAGGCCACGTGCACAGGCGCTGTCACCACACTCTTTCCCCTTCTCCCCCTTCCCAGCTCCATTGCTGCGGCGCTATCGCCACACTATTTTCCCCTCTACCCTTTCCCCCCGAAGGCGCGTGACGTTATAACCACAGAAGTGCAGGCCACGTGCACAATCGGCTCCATTCCTTTCCAATCGTATCGTCTCCATTCATGTCCACGATGCCATTCCTGCCCACGATAGCCCAGTATATCCCCTGGGGGCGCTTGCGGGAGATGCCTATACGGGGGCTAGAGGTAAACAGCTTCGCTGTCAAAGGGAACGTTCGGAAGGGATAAGACCGACCGCTGAGGGCACGGCATCCTTTTTCTATAAAATTCCGTGTCGCAGGAATTTCGCCTGTGATTCTGCAAGGTCACACCACCATTGGGTGTTGAAAAAAAATCGCTTTCATCGTGCATTCTTTATATTGCGATAGCAATTAAATGGATACCCCAAGCGTATTTCTGCCGTCGTCGTCGCTGTCGCCGTGAGGTTCCGTATAAAATCCAATGGCAATAAGATCATCGCCGCGCACCATATGCTGTATGTGCGCGTGAAATCACGCGAGGGACGCGCGCTTTCGCGGAGAGCGAACGCATGGCGCAGAGCAAACGCGATGTCTTCCGTTGAGCGACAGACCATAGCGGAAGGAGGAAGGGGGGGGGGGGGGGGGGGTCGACGTGCTGCGGCACTAACTGCGTAACTTGCGAATGGGCGCAAGGGGAACTGGCAACTCAATCTGGCAGGCTTTAATCTGGCACGCGAAAGGACGAAAGCAGAAAGGCAGCGGGGGGGGGGGGGGGGGTACTAATTCGACTCTGCCAGCAACTCCCTACTTGTACTTTGCACGGCTGCGGGCGATTGCGCGCACAGTATTTTGAAAGCGATCTGTACACGGCTCCTACCTTTGTATGCGCTGTGCTTTCACCACTAAGTTTCCGTTGAAGCGATAGACCGCATGAACCTTCGCTCACTGCTGCTGCCACGCTTACTCACGTCAGCGTTTTGACAGCGTTTTCTGCGCCGCGAGCGCTCGCCCGTGCGGCTGTATGTTGAAAGCAATCTACGGCCGGGGCAGAGTCCGCCCTCCCTGTGTTTTCGCGGCTAAGATCGTGTTGATGCGAGCGCCGGCACGAGGCTCAATTCACTCGCTGCTGTGCCGCGCTTACTCACTACAGCGTTTTGACAGTGAGTTTCCGCCGTCATCGAGTGAGATGCGTTCATGTTTGCTTGTGCGTGCGTGACACCATGCTTGTTAATTTAGTTAGTGTACCTATGCAGCCGATAAAAGTACTATCCTTACTTTGTATCATCATCATCGTCGTCATCGTCGTCGTCGTCGTCGTCGTCGTCGTCGTCGTCGTCGTCGTCGTCGTCGTCAGCCTATATTTATGTCCACTACAGGACGAAGGCCTCTCCTTGCAATCTCCAATTACCCCTGGCTTGCGCTAGCTGATTCCAACTTTCGCCTTTGCGTACATTGTATACTTTGTATACTATACAATTATACTTTGTATAGCTGTCCACTAATTTGCTATCACAATCGATGCTTCACCTTTCGGGCGGAACTGCGACTTTTTTCGTTCCAACGCTCGTTTCGCGGTCCCTAACTTCTTAAGTTTCTTTAAAGTAACCTCCCAATTTCTGCGCCCAGGGTTCGTACCTGTAGAATGCAATTATATACTTTTCTTTTCGCGAATAGCGGTAAGCAGCCCGCCATGATCTGGTACAGCCTGTCGTATGCGCTCCAACTCATTTTTATTCTTCTGTAAATTTCCGTCTCATCATCACGGTCCCCTTTGAGTAATTGACCTAGATAAAAGTACTCTTGCACAGATTCTAGGTGCTGATTGCGATTGTGAATTCTTGTTCTCGTGGCAGACTCTTCAACGTTACCTTTGCCTTCCGAATATTATTCTTCAACTCTACTCTCGCACTTTCTCGGCTGAAGTCCTCGGGCCTAATTCACAAAACTTTTCTTTCGTAACTTCGCTTTGCCATTGGCTGGCCGCCTTCGCTAATGACATGTCTGGCATCCGGATTGGGTACTTGTTCTCGAGATTCTTTGTTAGCCTCCAAGTTTCTGCTCCATATGTTAGAACCGGGAGAATGCAATGATTGTACACTTTTCTTTTCAATGACAGTGGTAAGCGCCCAGTCAGCATTTGGTAATGCCTGCCGTATGCACTCCAACCCAATTTCATTCTTCTGTAAATTTCCCTCTCATCAACAGGGTCCCCTTTGAGTAATTGACCTAGACAAAAGTACTCTTGCACAGATTCTATGTGCTGATTGTGATTATGAATTCTTGTTCTCTTGGTAGTCTCTTCCACATTACCATTCTTGTTCCCCACTCTTACGCTTTCCCGGGTAAAGTCCTCAATCATTTGTTATAATTTGTCTCTATTGTTGCTGAATAGGACAATGTCATCTGCAAACCGAAGGTTGCTGAGATATTCGCCGTTGATCCTCACTCCTAAGCATTCCCAGTCTAAGAGCTTGAATACTTCTAAGCATGTAGTGAATAGCATTGGAGAGATTGTGTCTCCTTGTGTCTCCGTATGCATTTAGGCTGGTTGGTTCATGATTACGAGAACGCGAAACAGCGCTGAACATGACGAAGGGAGACAACGAGCGCCCGTGTGTGTGCTCTCCATTCGCCCTGTTGTTCAGCGCTGTTTCGCCTTCTCGTAATTGTGTCTCCTTGCCTTACCCCTTTCTTGATAGGTAACTTTTTACTGTTCTTTAGTAGTAGAGTGCCATAAGGTCCCTAATAAGCTCCATAGCTCTCTTGAGTCACATCAAAGTGGGACTTGGTGAGAGCCGTTTTACTCTTGCCAACGTGTTAATTATTACGAATCAGCCGATCGGAGTCATGGTTTGCGTGAAGTTCTAAGAAAAGATCGCGTCGGAAACTTTTGCTTGGTTTTCCTAGCATTTACGTGCTTCTTCTGTCATACCAATTAGGACTTTTTATTATTATTTAGTATAAAAATATTCACTAAAATAAAAGACAGAAATAGGAGCGAATGAGCAGGCTGATGGGTGCAACCGGAAGGTCGACAACGCCTGCCTACTGATCTGAAGGAGGTGGGAAGCGTCCGTGAGAACTACAGTCTCTCTGAGAGGCCACTCCAACGCACAAACTTCAAGAGTGACTCGACCGACTTGTAGTGTGACGACTGTATAGACCGGCGTTCCAGGACTGTCTGCTCCGAAAGCAACCGGTTGTCGAGTGAGCACCTGTGTGCGCTGCATCGATGACAACCGCAAAGGACGCGTTCAATAGGTTCCTTGCTGCAGCAGTGGTCAAACACGGCACTATCTTACCTTTTGATCCAGAAAGCAAACAATTTTGTGAAAGCGACACCAAGCCACGGTCGGCAAATTATTGTTGTCTCGGGTCGGGATAGTGCAGCTGGAGGACGAATTCGAAGACAGGGGTCCAGTCGATGCAGACGTGTGTGCTGGAAGCTAGGTGTGTTCCACAACGATTGTGTGGCCTAATTTGCAAGGACTGGGTGTTTCGTGCCATTGCTTTATGTCTCCGCTATTCTTCCCGTTTTTCATCTCCCCTTACCCTTCACCCATTGCAGGATAGCAAACCAGAATCGATTCGGGTTACCACCTTGCCTTTCCCATCCCGTTTCTCTCTCTCTCTTTCTACTCATCTGAATAAAAAAAGAACAGTTCTAAAAGGATTCGTTCACGCGCTAGTTGGCACTTTTATGTTGAAAATTTGAGTTTGTGCAGCACAAATAGACAGGACACAAAGGAACGGAAACTAACACATCGTCCGTATTACTCCTTTGTGTTTCTTTATGTCCTGTCCATTTGCACTGCGTAAACTCTGGAGAGGGCAGAACCATTAAAGTTCAACATCGGAAAAAAGGAACGCAAGAGGACAGAAAATGATAGATTGCAATGACTCAAGTAAAATAACGACAAACAATTGAGTGCGGCAGTAGAATCAGCAAAAAAATCACGGTACCTAGCGATTAACTTGCGGCGCAGACCTGTGCGATTGCTATTTCTCCCTTGTAAACAGTTCTTCCGTTGCCTCCGTAATGTTGTGCAGCTAATAATAGTTAGAGAGAAAAAGAAAGGGAAATAAAGACAGGAGGTTAGCCAGTGTAAATACCGGCTTGCTACCCTGTACTGGGGAAAGGGGTAAAGGAAATAAAAGGGGATAGAAGAAACAAATAAAAAAATTGAAGTAAGAAAATTGGCGCAATAACGCGACCCTGCGCACTACAACGTTCAAAGCCGGTCGCACAATTCATAAGCCCTTAAGAACTTCAGCAGAGCCCTTAAGGCCTTGAGTGCCGAAGCCCGTCTAGACCAGTGTCCTAAAACTTTTTCCTCTGTGAGGGGGCGATTGTCCAGTTTTTCAAGCGCAGTCGCGAGCACTTTTCTTGCCACATTGTAGCGGGGACAGTCACAGAGGAGGGGCTTGATTGTCTCCTCGCAGCCACAGTTGTCACAAGCAGGGCTGTCAGCCATTCCAATACGGAAGGAATAGGCGTTCGTGAATGCCACGCCGAGCCACAGGCAGCACAGAAGTGTGGCTTCCGCTCGTGGTAACCCTGGTGGAAGACGGAGTTGCAGACGTGGATCCAATCTGTGGAGGCGTGCGTTGCTGAAATCACTGGTGTTCCACAGAGTCTGCGTAAGCTCGCGTGCGAGGTAACGAAGTTTTGTGGCTGCGTCTTATTTGTTCTTAAAAACAACGGGACGAAAGTCCGAAATGCGACATTTAAGGTCACGGGCATTCCACTAGAAGATAGACGCTTCCTTGACGTGTTTAAGGAACGAGTGCAGAGGAGCAGCCATGGTGCTTCTAAAGACTAGACAGTAATGGATTCCGCGCATCTTCTATCTGAAGCGCACCTCGAGCCACCGAAGTGTGTATGGACGTCAGGAGAACACGGAACGTGTTCATAAGGACCCTTATCATGGTGACAGTAATAGGTAGGTGTTGTAGAAATGTTCTGCTTAGTCTATTCTTAATTTCGGGGACGCCGACAGCGTAAAGCGAGATAACGTAAATCAAGCGTGAGCAGGATAGCGTAGGCTGGCCCGTTAGAGGATACTGTGGTACGATTTAGCCCGTAGCAAAAGTTTCCTCACAATCTTCTTCAAACAATAGCTAGTAGCCCTCCGGTGTACACCGGACTCGGCATAATGCGCCGGATCTGTCTGATGCCTGTGCACGTTTCGGTCCGAAACGTGGCCGCCAGACTTTACTCAAGGGCTCAATATCTCTAACAGTGTAAACAACGGCCAGCGCTTATATGCGACCACTTTTTAATCTTGTAATGGAACATACCTTCGCCTTACTTTTCATAAGCCTGTATTACCTCCCCTTTCTTTTCTTTACTGGCACCTCTGTATTTATAATTGGCGTATGTACACTGAGATTAATATGAGTTTGTCAGAGTGATGGGTGTAGTTGGTACTGAAAAACTAAGCAGAGAGCAAAAGAAAAAAAAGTTATTATTCGAGCAAGCGAGTTGCTGGGCTCGCACCTTTCGTCCTTCCTCGCTGTAGCTATCTTTTGCACTTAGTTGCCCTTTAAAGCAACTTTGCTGTCGTTGTTGTTTTTACTTTCTCGATAATGTTTCCATGTGGATTGCAGAGGGAAGCACAAGTGATATCCATAGCAGTCAAATTTGATTACAGGACTGGCACACATCAATCTTCCCGCGTGATTGAAGTGGGTGGTCGCTCTGTTATGCATCGAGTGGAGAAATGGAATAGGTCTGTATATCCCCATTTACGACGACTGGCGCGAAAAGTTTACGCATGGAACGCCGCTCCTCCCCTTCCTTTCATTATATTCACACCATCTGCATCATCGCTGTGTTGCAGGTGAGAAAATTTGATACCGTGGTTATATTTCCCTTTTTATATTGTTTATGTAGTTTTGTATACATAATGTACTTTATATAATGTAGTTTTGTGGCGAAAGACATAGGTTTGCCACTTTGTCCGTCGTTCTACCCACGCAATCATTTTTCATTACGTTACTCTCGAACGATGATGTTAAAAGAAAATATTTTCTTGCAAGCAATTCTTCCATACTTAGCGCGGAAACCAGGTTTAAAGGCCATTAAAATCAAATCACGGAGATCGCTAAAGCCAAAAGCACAAAGAGAGCCAATGTATAGAAAACGATTGCGACACTCGAACAAACGTCTAGGAATTTTAACCAGATACATTGCCGCTTATGCAAATGAAATCTATTCATCCGATCTACATTTGCCGTCAGTTTGTTTGCGCTTGCCATTTACGGAATCTTAAAGACAAAATCTTTCAAGACTATGCTAATACATGCCGGTTTTCGCGATCCATTTCCCCTCCATCTGGAACACATATGTGCCAGCATTCTAGCCGGTGACCCCAAGGATATGCGGAGCGAAATTTGTGTTCCTGTCAAGTAAATCGATCTTTTGCAACTGCAGTAACGGAAAGGTCAAGCCTGTCCGTATTGAGAAGCGTCAGGTGGACTTAGGTGTTTTTACAACCCGATATTGTTCAGTCATTTTAACCATAACCACGAAATTTATGAAGGCGTATGATCACACCGATTACTTTATGAAATAAGTAACCAGCACGAACTTGATTAAGCTGGTGAATTAAGGTGGTCTATCCTGATTTCCAAACTTCGATCCCGTAATAGATGTGTTTCAGAGTCGTTTAGTGGCTCTTTGGAACGCGATATTGGCAGCTGCTCTGTGACTCGCAAAATTAGATTAAGCAAACGCATACAGTTCAGAACTAGCCCTACAATACTGCACAATTTCAGTGCGCATGAGACACTCATCGCTCATGCGTCCCTGTTGCCGACGCCAAACATTTGTTACCAGGCAGCCATCATCCACTCACGGCGGCTCTTCTACAGAGTCGAAATGCAATCATGTGAACACATTCCTAGACCAACGGCGCTCCGTTCAAGGAGAGAGATTTAACGAAATTCATCTGGTAAACCGGATGATATCTCCGGTTGGCTACCCTTTAATGAAAAAAGGAAGACAGGTACGAAAGATGAGATACCAGGAGGAAATAAGGGACTACCTCGAGGTTACCAGGGTACACGCAGCCATACAGTCTGTCAAACTGACACGCACTCCCACACACAAAGCATCCTAGTGCCACACAAACAGATCTACATTTCCATAACGATAATCATAATATTATAGTCACAAGTTTTTAATTTATTTGTTTCTTAATATTACTGTGTTTTTTTTTATTTCTTGCGGTGAAACTGACAATTAGAATAGCCGTGGTTTCTCGAACTCAATGTCTCCACGTGGTAACTAAACTGAAAAGGTTGTGAAATAAAAATGCCGAGGACATCACTGTAGAATTTTTGCCTACTTTTTTCCAATGAAAAGCGGCGAACATTCCTCACCAGATTACGGCGAGTACGGTAACGACAATGCCCAAGGCATCAACTCGCATTTTTCCCTTCGCGAATTACATGTCGCCATGCAGAGCTTAAAACGGAACACTACCCCCGGAGCAGATGGAATCACGTATGTAATGTTGAGAAACTTGCCAGGTAATTGTCAAGAGGCGCTGCTGGAATATATAAACAACGCATGGGAAATAGGAGTAATTCCACAACAGTGGAAGGAGGCAGTAGTATAATCAATTCCTGAGCCAGGAAAACCATCCGACAAAATATCGAATTTCAGGCCCATATCACTAACCACTTGTGTAGGAAAATTAATGGACAAGATTGTTTTAGAACGTCTTTAGGGGCACCTGGAAGGCCTTAAACTTTACCCCAGATAATGATAGGCTTCAGAAAACATGTCAGTACTCAGGACGCTATGCTGAGGATCAGAAGCCAGGTGTTCGATTTACCAAGTACAGCTCGGCTAAGAACAATCGTAGGGGTCGATATGCAACAAGCTTTTAATAGTGTAATCCACCGCACAATTCTATAAAACCTCAAGGCAAATAAACCGGGGCCTAGGGTATACGACTATGTGTAAGACTTCCTAAATGAAAGGACGGTTAAAGTGAAACTTGATTAATATGTGTCACCTAGCCATCCAATCACGCACAGAACACCTCTGGGTTCTATTCTCTCGCCGACTTTATTTGACATTGCGATGATGAAGCTACCCACAATACTAGAACAAATACCAGGCCTCGAACATAATCTGTACGCCGATGATATAACTATTTGGTGCAGTCGAGGATCACCAGGATGGCAAGAACACATTACTCAAAGTGCAGTAGATACCATACGTGAATACACCGAAACACTAGGGCTAGAATGTTCCCCTCAGAAATCAGAATATATTGCCGTTAGTGAAGACGTTAGCAAGCGAGCTGAAGAATATAAGAATTTAATGTGTCCAAAAATACGGCAAAAATTGGTATTATTACGGCAAAATATTCTTCTGGTATGTTATTTTTTAACTGAGAGACACGTGCTGCCACGTCGTCTGACGCATATTAGGCCAGTAAAATCTTTCTTGAAGACGGCAGAGCGTTCTAGCTGCTCCCAAATGACCGTAGGTTGGTTTGTCATGCATAGCCCGCAAGATGGAAGTGCGCAGACTTTTCAGGACCACCAGGAGATATCGTGAGACTGTGGTAGAATAGTTCTTCTTGTATAGAAGTCCATCACGTGTGCAAAAGCGATTGGCTGTTGATTTCAATGCTTGCCAGCAAGCAGTTGTTTAAAGTGTCGTCGTTTTGCTGCTCAATCTTAAAGGTATTTAGATTAGGAAATGCAGGCTCCAAGGATACGATGTAGTGGTTGAAGTGGTCCACGTCCTAGTCCGTTGTGGGAAGCGGTAGCCGCGACAGGCAGTCGGCGTCGGCGTGCCGTCGACCGCTTGTATAGGAAACGGTGAAGTGGTACTCATGTAGACGGAGTGTCCAACGTGTAAGCCTACCAGATAGATCACGCAGATGGACAAGCCAGCACAAAGAGTGGTGGTCTTTGACGATGGGGAAAGGGCATCCGTACAGGTATGACCGAAATCACTGTACTGCGAAAATCACCGCGAGGCATTCCTATTCTGTGACGGTATAATTGCGCTCGGGCTTGCTTAGAGAGCGACTCGCGTACGCTACGACGTGTTCTTTGGTGTCGAAGCGTTGAATAAGAACAGCGCCGACACCAATACCGCTAGCATCCGTGTGCAGTTCTGTGTAGCACAAGGGAAGAGGACGCTCGACGAAATGTCGCTCAAAGCGCTCAGCCGGTAGAGGTCGTCAAACTGGGCACAGCACCTCAGTACGCTGAAAAGCAGCCGTTCGCCTCTGTGCACCACGGCTGGGGTGAAAGCGTTGCCCAAACGTCTCCGGATGTGGCCACGTATATAGCTCCAGCCATAGACGTCCGTGACGCGCACAGACGGTGGAAAAGTAGCGCATGGTGCTGCGGGTGCTGAGTGACATACTGGGTACGTAGCCAGTGGTTGAACTGTGTTGCACACTAATTCATTGGGTCGCAGCAGTCTCTTCGCGTACTATTTCCCGGATAGTAGAGGCAAGGTCAGTGGACGAACTCGTATCGACGCTGGCGACAGTTGGCACGTTTGCCAGTCGTCCCAATTTGGGCGCAATACGACGTGTCTTCAACGTCTCAAATGTACGACAGTGATGCAAGACATCTGAGACGGAGGGAGGTCTTCTCCACCTACCAGGAAATTGTACACGTCTTCTGCGATGCCTTTCAGGAATGTCCGACTCGGTCTTCCTCAGACATCCGCGGGTTTATGAACTTGCACAACTTGAGTACATCTTCTATATAGGTAGTGCATGTCTGCGTCGGAGTTTGAGCTCCTTGGGCAAGTGTTCTCTCCGCACGTTTCTTTTTGACATCAGAGTCGCCAAAACATTTTCCTGTTTCCTCAACAAATAGTTTCCATGTTGTTAAAGACTCTTCGTGATTCTCGAGCCACATCAGTGCGGTTTCTCTAAAAAAAGCCGGCAGATCCCACGCTTTGTGGGAATCGATGTTATGCGAAGCAGTGTGCGGGGAGCCTACCAAGTTAACGAAACGATCATTAGAGCACCAAGACGGAGGCGGCTGTTTCATGACCTACATGACACGCATGTCATGACATTCATGTCATGACCTATCATTTATGTGCGTCATACACGCTTGTCATACTATGCCAATTTGGGTACCTACCAAGTTAACGAAACGACCATGAGAGCACCAACACATATATAGGCGGCTTTCCATGACCTAAATAACACATTTAAAATGACATTTATATCATGACAAGTGTGTGATGACATAAATGAACATAATGTGTCATGACATCATCACCATCATCATCATCAGCCTATATTTATGTCCACTGCAGGACGAAGGCCTCTCCTTGTTATCTCTAACTACCCCTGTCTTGCGTTAGCTGATTCCAACTTGCGCCTGCAAATTTCCTAACTTCATCACCCCACCTAGTTTTCTGCCGTCCTCGACTGCGCTTCCCTTCTCTCGGTATCCATTCTGTAACTCTAACGGTCCACCGTTTTTCCATCCTATGCATTACATGGCCAGCCCAGCGCCATTTTTTCCTCTTAATGTAAACTAGAATATCGGCTATCCGCGTTTGTTCTGTGATCCACACCGCTCTCTTCCTTTTTCTTAACGTTAGGCCTAACATTTTTCGTTTCATAGCCCTTTATGCAGTCCTTAACTTGTTCTCGAGCTTCTTTGTTAACCTCCAAGTTTCTGCCCCATGTGTTAACACCGGTAGAATGCAATCATTGTACACTTTTATTTTCAACGAAAGTAGTAAGCTCCCAGTCAGGATTTGGCAATGCCTGCCGTATGCACTACAACGCAATTTCATTCTTCTGGTCATTTATTTCTCATGATCAGGTGTCATGACATAAGGGAACATAAGTGATAGGTCATGACATAAATATGATAACCTATAATTTATGTTCGTCATACACTCTTGTCATACTACGCCAATTTTACGAAACTACCTACCAAGTTACGAAACGACCATGAGAGCATAACGACGGAGGCTGCTGTTTCATGACCTACATGACACGCATGTCATATGTCATGACCTATCATTTATGTTCGTCATACACTATTGTCACACTACGCCAATTTTGGTACATATACCAAGTTCACAAAACGATCATGAGAGCACCAAGAGTCAACACGTAGGCGGTTAGATAGATAGATAGATAGATAGATAGATAGATAGATAGATAGATAGATAGATAGATAGATAGATAGATAGATAGATAGATAGATAGATAGATAGATAGATAGATAGATAGATAGATAGATAGATAGATAGATAGATAGATAGATAGATAGATAGATAGATAGATAGATAGATAGATAGATAGATAGATAGATAGATAGATAGATAGATAGATAGATAGATAGATAGATAGATAGATAGATAGATAGATAGATAGATAGATAGATAGATATTCTCAAAGTGGAAAATGTTCGCCAAGAAATAGCCAAGTTCGCCATTTAAAACGATGAGTGAATTACAGTCATCCTGATTTAATGCGATGGCCGAAAGTACGTAGCACTGTGCCTTGGAAAACAATTTCAAGCCCTGTCTTCTAGAACGGGCACGGTACGGAAGTGCTCGTAGCATTTGGACAAGGCGTAATGAATGAATGAATGAATGAATGAATGAATGAATGAATGAATGAATGAATGAATGAATGAATGAATGAATGAATGAATGAATTTCAGAGTAGGGGCCGGGAGGGGAGAGAGGGAGGCCTGTGTGCTCCAGTCTCAGCACCTTATGTTGCCAGACGTCCGCCTACCAGTCGTGGTAGGCGGACCGGACGGATCAGACGGATCGATATGCGACATTTGCATGTCTTCTGAAGCTTTGGCGAAAGTTTTGAGGCGATCACGCAGTCATTGTCGGTGACAAACAGCGGCTTGCGGCGCAGCGCCGGCGTCGTGCGCTGCCGTCGTAAAGAGTGGAAGCGGAGGCCGCAAACAACGGGTGCGTCAACACGTGATCAAACATGGCGACGCCCACGGGAGCGCGGCGAAAAGGGCGCAGCAATAAAACAGCGAAGAAGTTCGTCAGCGTGGTCCGTATAACGAGCCCCTTGTTTTGTCTCAGAAGAACACTGATTATTCACACGTTTCGTGTATACCTGTAGGCCACCATATCATGCGCAAAGGCGCGCAACGGTGAGAGGTGATTTCGTATAGCGCGTGACTGACTTTGTCGCAAAGCGACTCATTCTGTTTGAGTCACTTGATGGCTGAATTCTCTGCTGCGTGACTGCAGTCGCAACGCTACTGAACCAATCAGCGGCTTAACGGTGCGGAACAGCAAAATAAGCGCGCGTTTACTCTACATTATAATTTCAGCGAATGCAGGTGCACCACTGTACTGGCCGCGTTTTCCTGGCGAGGGCCCGCGCTTGCATGATCATGCTTTCATTAGTACATTTGAACATAATCGAAATAAGATCGTCAAGAAAGCCCCAGATTAGAGCCAGCAGACCATGGAACTGTTTTAAAGGGGCTGCAAGAAGCCGAGCAGTTTTGTCATGGCTGACGCAAACTCGAGTGTGACTTGCCGGTCTGTGATAGAATTGACAAAGTTTTTCGTTCGCGAGAGTTGTTTGCCGTTGGCCGGCCACCGTCATTATTAGTATGCCAAGCATTAAGATTCGTTGGCACCTACTGAATGTGAACCACAGAATGTGAACCATTCTGTGAATGCGCGCCCTGAATGGCGGAAATTTTTACCCTCTTAAGTTAATCGAATCCCTGTTAATCTCCTGTGTTTCCTTGCCTTTCTGTTTCTTTTTTTATGTGAAGATGATGACAGTGACCTTGATGTGAAGCAACACGTATTAATTATCCTATACATTCTAGCATTTTACTCGCTGGTACGTGTTGGGTGAGCATCGCGGTATATGCGTAGTCATAACACAACCAGCGCACACTCACACAGACAAAAGCTTCCCACAAATTATTGTGCATGCCTCTAGACGTTTAATAAACAAGGGCAGAGATCACAAGGCTTTCCGTTTGTAAGGGCATTTTTGCACTGGCCGGGTGCCTTCGCTAATATTACGTCCAGCATCAGGATCAACTCACTCAATTTTACACTTGCTGAACTATTTTAAGAGTACGAGCCTTCTGTGAATACGGGTTCAGCAAGCACTCGTAGCGAGCACCACGCTAGTGGTATTTCCTTACGGGCGAAGAATGTCCTACTGCTCTAAAATTGTGTGCTCCCAGAAGAATCAATCTCGTTCGACGCAAGAGCAGGCGCGAAAGCCGGCGCGACAGCGCGAACAGCTCTTTCCAGGAATTTTCATTTCGATTGAGACACTTCCAAGATGGCGACACACAGCTTGCAGGGGTGAACGTCTGTAGTGACGAGCCACTGATCCGTTGCCATCCGCAGTCGCTCCTCCGTGCCTCGTGGCACTCCTCAGGGCGCCGTCTTATCGCCTTTCCTTTTCAATCTCGCCCTTCGCTCACTAAGCTCAACCGTATCCCCGATCCCAAGCACACCACGTACGCCGACGTCGTCGCTCTTTGGGTCACGTCTGGCTCCGACGGGCGCATTGAGCAGACGTTGCAATGCGGAACTGACGTCGTCACGAGTCACGTGCACGCGGCCGGTCTCGCTTGCTCGGCGGCCAAATCGGCCCTCCTCCTCGTGCGGCCCCCCGACCGGCGTCGCTACAAGACGTCTCACCCCACCATCGCGATTCACGCCAATTCCACTCCCGTTCCCGTCGTCTCTCATCTCCGCGTGCTCGGGCTGATACTATAGCAGTCCAACTACCATAGTGCTCACACCATCGACCAGCTCTCGCTTTTGGTTCAGCAAACCACGCGCATGCTCGCTCGTGTCCGAGCGCGGCGCACGGGCATGCGCGAACACGATCTCCTCCGCCTAGTCGACGCTTTCGTCGTTTCTCTTCTCACGTACGGCCTCCCTTATACTCGTCTTCTCAAATAGGAACGCGACAAGGTCGACGTCCTCATCCGCCGGGCATACAAGACTGCCCTTGGCCTTCCCCCCAACGCGTCCACGGCGCTCATCCTCCACCTGGGAGTCCACAACACGCTCGACGAACTGATCGAAGCTCACCGCACCGCTCAGGTGCAACGCCTTCATCGTTTGCCGACCGGTCGCCACATCCTCTCTTCCATCAGTCATGACACCTCCTCTCACCCGCCAGACCTGGTCTCACTACCGCATGCTCATCGGGCAGCCTTCTCCATCGAGCCGCTAGCTACCCAAGAATATGCTCGCGGGACACCACAACGCCCGTCGCCAAGCCCGTGCAGCCATGCTTCATGCCAAGTACGCCGACCACCTGGCCGTCGCCTACGTGGATGCGGCCCGATACGCCTCGCCCGGGGACGCCTTCGCAGTCGTCTCCGTCTCACCAACACGCTCGAGGATTCGTCGACCGAGCGGTGGGCCCCCCCGCGTCGGACGCCTCGGTGCCGGAGCCCCTGGTCACCTACCATGACATTACCCAACACTATCGCCTCGAACGGTACGCCTACGCACCCCCACATGGCAGTCTTCCCAAGCGGTCCGAGATCGCCTGGCGTCGCCTCCAGACCCGCACCTTTCCGTGCCCCCTAGTGTATTCGCACATCCACCCTGGTGTCATCGATCCAGGCTGCTGCCTGTGCGGCGATGTTGCCTCATTAAACCACATCCTCTGGGGCTGCCCGGAAGATCACCCGCCGGCCGACCTCGTCTCGCCACCCCCACCAACGAGCAATGGGAGGCCCTTCTCGGCACCGACCGAGCCTCCCTTACCTCTTCTAATAATATAGTTGACACTCACTCATTCCGTGCCTTCCCACCCCATTTCTCTCTCCCTCTCTTGTCAATCACCGCTGTAAATACACTTTAAGCCGTCAAGGTCCGTGTTCCCATAATTTCTCTTGTGATGCATTGTGAAACTTTCCTTTGACTGGCATTTCGGCGCCCGCATCTCATGATAGGGATCTCTCTAATAACGACATAATCGACGCGGCGATAGCCAGTTGCACGTGAGGGGTAAGAGAATTTTTTTAATTACGGGCTCAGCAGATGATATTCACCGCGTAGTTCGTAGCTGGAGCTGCTCGTTAGATGATGATGATATGTAACGTTATGATCACCAATGATGATATATGGCGATTCATAACGTTACCCAAGGTGGTCTCCTAATTACAAAAATTTCTTATTAATAAAGAGCGGTAAATGCTGTCCCGGCTAGAGCACGACAATCGCTGGGAAAGGTCTTTTATTGTAATTCTTGGAGCACTGCTAATGAGGCATATGGTGTAATTGTGGGAGAAAAGGCAGAACTAGCTATTAAGCTATATCTATTTGTTAGGAATACTGAAAACTGGGTCTCTACATGAAAAGTACTTTGTATGGTAGAGCGGCACTTCTTGGTGCATGTAAGTTCTGATACGGAGTGAACATACGCGTATTATTAGCAAGGTGGCCGCCAATGGCAAGCAGTCCTGACAAAAGGAAAGATCTGTGGATATAGCGCCTAGGGCTGAATTCAGAAAGCTTTGATTTCGCAAGGGCTGTTTCCCAATAGCCAATCGCCTTTGTAAACACGTCCAACATCACTATTGGCCGGCATCGCCTCTCAGGAAAAGTAGTACCGCAAGGTTATTTTGCGGGACACGGGTCCTTATTCAATATATCTGTATTAAACTGGGCGATCAAATGTGCTGGAGTTAAGAGCTGTGCTTTATCACAGTGAATTAAGGAGGCCTTTCGGGAAAATGATACATGGGATTTCGATTATATGTGAATCTTTGTGTAAATGTATACTGAAAAAATGCACATATTACAAGTGGTGCCAATGTCAAACTACCAGTTACACGGATGGTTTTTCCTAGCGCTCTTGACATGGGCATGTCAAGAGCGCTGGGTGTGTCTTATTGCAATGCGCGTCCAATGACGTTCTTTAAGTAGTTACCGACTGAATTTCGCGCACAAACAATATATTTAGTGAATATTGTACAATTTCTGATGTTTTCCGCAGTGAATAGTGTGTTGTTACAAAAAAAAAGAGCTGCATCTGCATCTGTTTGTGACTTTCTTTATACATTAGCTGAAATCTACGTCTAAATACCAGAAATTATGCAAAATAATATTTGTAACTTTTTACTTTCCCGAAAATTGTGTCCCATGAACCATATATTACGGTTATTGCAAAATCATCAGTTTCTGTAACTCTGTTATTTCTCGACGAAAATGCACCTTTCTTTATCTGCGCCTCAATTCTCAGCGCAGAATCGTTTACTGCCGATGAAATTGCACTGCGCAGTGAGAAATCGTTCTGGTAAACTGCTTCCTTTCCGAATTTTAAGATCAAAATGACATGTTGTACCATCATGTTGTATCGGGCCTTCTTTTTTTTTTTTTTTTTTTTTTTTTTTTTGAGGCGTGTGTTTAGAAAGCTTGAGGTCAGCTTTTCCTAACTCTACTTTGCGTTCAGCTTTCCCAAACATTTTTTTTTTGTAACTTGTGATGCCCAATACTAACATAGCCTTGCTCAGGAGCACATCTCTCATAATTCAATCTGCCTTGAGCACTCCTCGCTCACAATTAATGAGTACAGCCCACTTTCTTTGGTGCGGACCAAACTGTAAGCAAGCTGCTGAGAAACCTTCTGCTTCTTTTTGTATCCACGCGCTTGTGTATGTATGTGGCTGTGCGGGCGCGTGTTGTTGACGGGCGTGCGTCCGATCCATTCGTCATACATGCCAGTATTGTAGGCGCGGCTGACGCCGGTAAAGTGGTGGTTGTAAATTGCTGGTCACCGAAAAAAGTGAGTGCCTTGTGAAACGCCGGTTGCGGTTGCAACGTAATTGACCCACCGCGGTAGCTTAATGGCTGTGACGTTGCCCTGACAAGCTCGGGCGCGTGGGTTCGATCCCGCACACGGCAGTTGTATTTAGGTGAAGGCGAAAAAGAAAAGCGCTCGTACACTTTACAGGTGCACGTTAAAGAACTAGAAATATCCGCAGTTCACAACTATGGTGTGCCTTTTAATCTGATGTTGGTTTTGGCGCGTAAAACCTCACGGCTCGTATTCAGAAAAAGCTCTTACGCTATATATATAATAACTTACCGTGACAGCAATTTCCGGTCAATCTTAATACAGGACATATCATTAGCAAAAGCGGCCTACCAGTATAGTAAAGAGCACTTACGAACGAGAAGCTTTGCGAATTCGGCCCCAGAATTTTATTCTACAGTGAAACTGTTAAGGGCAATTCCGCAGTGGGTTTTGTGAGGCAGTGGGCGACGGCGTGGTCGATATCAAATGTGAAGGCAACGAAAAGTGCGTCGAAGCCTCGAGTTTGCTTTTGAAGGTGATCATTGATAACTATTATATGAAGTTATCTTGCCTATGTAACTCCTTCAAATAAAAATCAACCTATATTCGCAGTCATTTAACCTGTAATTCGTAATGTTTGTTTCTCACGTTACGTTATACCAGTTCCACGTTGCAGGTCGGTAGGTAGCTTGTACGGCGGCAGCGGTGAAAGCTGTTGAACTAAGACAATGTACTGCTTTTGTGTTGCTGCAACCGCCATTAAGAAATACCAGCCACATAAACGCAGCAGCTACTGCTGCTGCGTTCGAGCGATGTCGTTTCGTGTACAGGTGGCGCCATTGTTGCGCTACTCATGACGCAATCGCAGCTAAATTTAGCCTCGCACGTGTATCAGAAAGAAAGGCATAGAAAGGCATAGCTCGGCAGTACAGTTGTCCACCCAAGCGGGAGTGGTCGCGTAAGGGAGCTCACTCAGGTTTAATACATCAAACTCAAACCTGTGCTCATCAGGAGTTATAAGGTTTACAAGTGTGCAAATATTTCTTTCCAAAACATTTGACGCTCGCTTAGCTATGGCGCCATGCGTTCGGCACGCACGGTCCATAAATGGCGTGGAGAGACTCGAGCAGGAAGTCAGAGGGATGCTAATATAACTTCGTGCCCTCCACCTTTGATCACGGTGGTCAGTCATTATCCTGCCGCGTGTTTAGATGGTACAGTTTTCGAGCAGCGATCGAATGAAGCAATCGAAGCTAAATTTAGCCTCTCGCGCCGCGTTCCCAGAGGCGTTGCTCGGCAGTACGTTTGTCCATCCGACCAGGAATGGTCGCGATTGAGAGAGCTCATTATGCCATAGCAGGTATCATTAATCAAACACAAACTGGTGCTCATCGCGAGTTACAAGGCCTAGAAGCGTGCAAATTGGTGCAGAAATTTCAAGCTTGCTTGGCTATGGCCCCTCTTCGTTTGACAAGTACGGTCGCAAAGGTAGCATGAAAAAGCTCGGGCAGCGATACCCTTGGTACTCCCCTTGGTCACAGCGAAACGTGCCCTTGTTCATAGGGTGCGCGAGCACAGGAGATTGAGGCAAGCGCGGGACCTCCAACCATCTACGAGTGCGTTGGGCTCGAGCGGCGTAGGGCATTCACGGGCGCCATCAACGAAAGGTCATTTTTTTACAGCGTAAGCTGTTATGAGCTCATTCTAATAGCCGCTTCGGTTCGCGATGGTGTCCGCCGCCGCCGCCGCCGCCGCCGCCGCCGCCGCCTCCACCGACGGCGTCCGGCGACCGTAACCGCTATCGCTGAAAATGCGAAAAAAGTACCCGGTTCCCGCCGGGATCGAACCCACGCCCGCTGCGTGGTGAAAGTTTTCCCTAGTGTTTTCACGCTGCTCTTGCAAAATCGTGACGTCTGTTCGTCACATACAGCGAATGTCCTAGAGTCTTTTACTACAGTTTCTTTTAAAAAAAGGACCAAGAAACATTCAAAATGCTTCAGAGAACGATTATGGAGTGCGTCACTACGCACTCCATAATTTTTCCGTGATTTGGGCTGTTCCAGGAGCATAAATGAGGGTCAATGACCATCCTCGTTTCGGCCAACCTTGAACCAGTCACACTTACGAGATTGCCGAAAAGGTTCAGCAAAACATTGGTGAGAGTAGTCGCTACCCAAATGACAAGATGTCAGAAGCTGCTGGCCTGCGTTGGAGCTCATGCGAGTAGATTCTGAGTGTGAAATTGGGCTTGAGACACGTTGCCGCGATGTTTGTTCCTCGCGTGCTCACAAAGGACAAAAACACAAAACAAAGATAATTCGCTCGATTTTGTGCCAGTAGTTTAAATATCATGCTGAAAGTGATCAGGCCTGTTTTTGAAGATTATTACGGGTTACGAAAGCTGGTCCTATGTGTATGAACGCCAAAGAATGCAAGTTACGAGTCAGTTGATGCTTCTTTCCTGACGAGAACCGAAAATATGCGACGAATACGCTCGTGTGAAGACGATGATCATAGTTTCTCTTCTTTATCTTCTTCAGCGTTCTCGGAATTATCCAGAAGGAACTTGTTTCTCCTTGACAAACTGTCAATCAGCAATTTTACTAGGGAATAGTAAGGCGATTAAGGAAGAATTTGCGAGGGAAATACGCAAAATTTTGGAATGGGGGTGATTGGTTTCTTCATCATAACACCACAGGTCACGCTGCTTTTGTAAGGACGGGGTATTTGGACTCTTATGAACGAGCCGTAGTTGACCACGTGCCCTATTAATCAGATTACGCTGCCTGTGATATGTTTTCTTTACTTGAAAAAAATTGATAAATAAAGGAGATTTACCACTGCGCACGAGCTGAAGACAACTTCGCAGAGGCCACTTGACTGCATCAAACTGGAGGAGCTCCAGAGTTGCTTTGAACAGTGTCAGAAAAGGTTGGACAAGTGTTTGTTAGAGATTATTTGAGAGACACTAAGTGTTTTTTGTCCGAAATATTTTTTTTCTTATGAAGACAGTCAGTATTTCTTTTTTTAAAGGGGTGGGGGGGGGGGGGGGGGGGGGGTTACCCGAGAAAATTAAAGGAAGGCGATCTCAGAAAGTTGAAACATCTTACGTCATCTGTGCAGCATGATTGTCGCAGCATACGGTTTTTCTCCATGTCGAGAGTTCAATCTAGGTTCTTGAACGTATAGCTCCTCGTGACGTCGATCTGCCTGCATCTTTGTGTACGATTTGTGTCATGATCGTCCGGGTCACCCTCGTAGTCGAGCATCTGCCGCTGTTCTAGCTACGGCCCCTAAAGGTTTAATTTGAAAGGCCCTCTAACATTTATACATTGCATTTAAGAATAAACGCAGCTATGCTTGTACTTAGCCTCGTCGAATATGTTATTATGGAGGACAATATAACTAAGTGCACTTGTATAGTCTTCATAAAAAGCACAGAGGCCGAAGAGGCGCTTGAGTTTTCAGGAAGGCTGATAGTAGTGTTCTCGCTAAAACTTTAATATTGTGCTTCTCAATTTTTGTAAGAGAGGAGCTGTATCTGCCTGATATCACAGTCTTTCACCCACATATGTCTACCATCTCTGAAGAATGGAGCAGGGTTTTTAAAGCATATTGAGTAGAATCTAGGAGCTTAGAACTCCGGGAATTGACTTCAGAAAGGTCAGAAATAATATAATGCGCTGATTTTATGCATTTATGCTAAGTGATAACGTTAAATGCTTACATAAAGTGAAGGTACAATGGCCCCTAATGTCCACGTCATCAATCTTTTCACAAGTCCTTTACTTCGCCCTCCCCCCCCCCCCCCCCCCCCCTCCCGGCAAACTTTCTCCCAATTAGTGAGACCCCCCCCCCCTTCCCTTTAGTTTATGAACGAATAAAACATGCGTTCGACAATAATTATATAAACTTCACGACAAGTTTAATTACGCCATCTATCCGCAAAGTAGCCGGTAAGTAGTCAATCTTAGCGGGCTGAAGGGCAACTATAAAGCGTGTTGTGTTTGTGTCATCACAGGCCCGCTTAGACCTCGACATTAAAAGACGGGGACGTCAAAAAAACGTCCTGTAATAGGGGTGGGGTTGAGGATACTTAGCTGTCAACTTCCCCTAAAGTTCACTGGTAAAATCCACAAATGGCATTGTCCTTGACATAACCTTGAAACTTGCCTTTAGCCCATGTTATGGAGAAATCGGTGGGAACAACTGTCATTATGGCACCGGCAGGGCCTCTGCATATACCCTCTGATCATGGGGAAATCGGTTCATTAAATAGAAAAACTCAGAATTCTTTCATGGTACTTTTTTCAACATAGCGGCGAGCAAGTTGTTTTTCCTTGCAAAGAATGACGGCCTAGCAGAAGCCGAGGTTCCTCCATTCAAGCACATCAATTTGTCATTGAGGTTTTGTTTGTCCATCACAGTACACAATAAGGTCCTCAATCACTTTTCATTTGTTCCTCTTGCTGACGATTACGCGCCGGTCTGTCGGTGCCAACAGCAATGTTGTGCCGTCGGTTCGCGTGGGGTCGTAAACCTCGCCAGGCGGCAGGCTCCAGGTCGTGCGCTGCATCAGCCTGACGAGAACGTAAAAGAGAACGGTGGGCACGAGCTTTTCCGCAACGCAGCTTCGGGGGCCCAGTCCGAAGGACAGCAGCGCGGGCTTGTCCTTGGTGGACAGCGCACCCGTCAAGCCGTCCAGGAACCTCTGGGGCTTGAAGGAGCACGGATCTTCCCATAGGTTCGGGTCACGGCCACATTTGAATACGTTGTAGAGGAGAATAGCGTTCTCGGGTATTAGTACACCCCCTGCAAAGACGAAGTATGACTTCTGTCAGCAGTGTCATTGGTTATTCTCTGCGAAAGAGATATGCTCTGACATGGTTTCCTTGTGGACGAAAAAATAATTAGTTTGATTTAGTTTGTAGATTCTTGCAAACTCTACGTACACTGAGTGTTTGCGTTTAGGACTGCTAAGACGTGTGGGCGTATAATTGGGTTTTTGTTGAAGTGTGTGCATGAACTTCCATTATTAACGCGAGAGCACTTGACACGCTTCGGTGGGTTAGAATCTACGGTGGGTTAGAAGGCTAGCCGACTGGAAGGCTAGCCCACTCGCTGTTGCCGTTGTCTCTGCTGCCTCTCGCGTAGACGCGAGAGGCAGAAATAAGGAGAATTCGTTCACTGCTGCTGCCGCTCATCCTCACTCTTGCGTTCTGACAGCGAATGTCCGCAGTCTTCCAGTAAAGATGTGTTTATGTTTGTCTGTGCTTCCGTCACACCGTGCTTTTTAATATGGCAATAAATTTCGTATCAGCGACCATAGCAGAAATAAAAATTTGCTTAGTAAGCGAATGTTTACAAGTTTACACGGTAAATAAAACTACTATCCTGATTTGGTATAGTTGAATAATAATTATGTATATAGCTGTCGAGCACAGCGTCTCAATGTGTCGCATGAATGTGCATGCGTTGCACGAAGCATGAGTGGGATAAAATGGCATGCTCCCGCTCGTGAAGCACGCGACAGACAATTATAAGTCTGTAGTAGAATGAATCACTGCCCAAGCTCTGAGCTGTGACGCACAAGCAAGTCGTCTCAACGAGCTAATTAGTTGGCGTTGGCGCGAAATAAACATACATGCAGTCGTTGCTTGACGGCAAGCCACACATCGGGTGCTGAAGGAGAAACCTCAGAAAATGTTGTGGCCTGGCGGTTAGAGGATCTAGCATGGCTGCTGTGCTGAGAGTGAGAGGTTCGATCTCACAATCGTAAACTTGAAGTTTGTTTTTTATTGAAGATGTGAGATGAGTGGTTATTGCTCGTTGTGAGGCCCGATGTAGCAGCATAGCAGATGACCGAGCGAATCGAAGCGAGTGTCAAAATGTCGCGACGTTCCTGCTCGCATGTGACCACTTTCTGCAACGTGACCCCATGACACAGTAACCTCCCCGGAAACAAAACCAAACCTTCCTCCTGATGAGCTACTGTATTAAAAGATTTCGGCCGCTCTGAGGCTTGCCAGTATGTTCTTTCTAGAATTTCAAGGTCGCAGAGCTCCAGTTGACGTAAAAAAATGAGAATGAGAAGGCAAAGATATTATGTCACTACTACTCCTTTAACTACTCTAAATCTGGATGCGATGCGCACAATTTTCCTTCATTGTCACCCTATGCATGAGCAATCTCAAGCAATATTCGTGTTGATGCACCGCACAGTTCCCAACTTCAATGTCGTTCAATGTTTATGTTTATGCTGTACACCGTTCACGAGCTATGATGAAATGTGAACAGCCATTCGTGCGAGTGCGCACTCTGAGACGCCGACGCTGTGATGCCATGAGGCCGAAGGCGAAGTTTGACGTTCGTGGTGAGGAGAGGTCTATGGAGGTGTATGGAGAGGTGAATGGTGAGCAGAGGTGTATGCATAGAGAAGTACGACGCGAAAGACGCTGACGAGGTGACAGCACCATGGAAACTGGAGGGCGCACGTACTCTCGCTAACGTGCTATTATCTGGGAAAGCTGCTTGGCACTGATTCAAGATAAATGTGCATGCGATTGCGGCCTAATGAATACAGCAAAAAAATGTTAAAGCATCGGGCATTTGTGCTAGAATTTCGATCATCAAGCACGTCATTCTCTTATTTTCGCTGTGTGAGCTATTCGGCAAAACAGCAGCGGTAACAGCAGCCACTGTCAGTAAGGTACGGAAGGATTCGCTGAGAAAGCTTCGCTGTAAGATAGGCTTGCATGGCGGCTAAGCAATTCATCGTAGTAATGCTATAGATCATTATAGACGTTATAGATCATTATAGCTATAGACGCGGGGGGTGGAGGTGAGTTTGCAAGTGTGGTGATACAGAGCCATTTAGGCGCCCGCACATTTCTGGGCACATCAAGAACGTCGCTTTTCATTTGTTGGTGTTTCTACCCCACGCACGGACACACGCACAATCGACTACTTCTGTAATAATGAATATACGCTTGCGCACTTGCCTAACCATTCGTCATGCTGCACTCGGCGAGGCAGCCCTAGCAGGGCGGGAGGGTACAGCCGCAGGGCTTCCAGGATTCAGGCCATTGTGTAGGGAAGTCTATCTCTGTCTTGCATGGTTGGCCGCCTCTCACCTGTAAGGAGCACATTCGCACAGTTGACAACTAGCGCCTAGTCTTTCGATACTAACCTGAGCTTATTGCTTGATCGTAATTGCAGTGGACTGTCTATTTACAATGCACCTCAAGCAGGCCACTTTTCTCGCCAATTTCAGTTGCACACTGTATGAACGCTCAAGTACCAAGCATCCCAGGAACTGACCTAAAGACCACCGCCCGCCTTGAAACGGAAGTACTACTCATTCTTTAGAGGTATCTCCCCACCGCGAGTTAAAAGGGACACGCGATTGCCCCACACTAACTGTCTTGCCGCAAGGTTTAGCGATTGCGCACAGAGATAGCTCCGACAAGCACATATCACATTTCTCAGGTCGCCTCTTTGTATTGCCAAATACAAATGACTGAATGAAAGAGGCTCGAACGCTATGACAAGTGCTTCGGCGAAAAACCTTAAGGAGCCCATGACAGTTATTCTGCGCCTTGCCCTTCTTGTGGAGTTTCCCACAAGTGCAATGTACCGTGTCCACGACCGGAGCGCCCCCATACGGGTAAACGTGCAGTTTGGTCGTAAGTGATGCGTCCACAAAATCTCTTAGACAGACAGCGCCTGCTTCCGTCCGTCTAATAAGCGAAGACCGCAGTTGTGACATTACTGTCTTGTTATTTGACAGTTTAAGAAAATCTTACACAACCATTGTTTTTTTTTCAAGGACCTGTATTAAAACGTATAAAATGTTTTTAGTGACAGTATGGGCAGGCACAGTGTGAGCATGTACCAATCACTAATTTCGATTTCACTCTGGACTTTCTTCTCGATGTCCGGGTTGCGCACGAGCTCAAGAAGCAGCCAGTCAGCGGCACTCACTGAAGTGTTTAGGCCCGCTGTAAGAAGAAAAAAAAGTTGCTGCATGTAATCGGTCAATATTTTTGTTTCTGTTTCTTTAATTGGTCTAATTCAGGTGATAAAGAGAACCATGTGGCTTCTCAAAAAGAGATGAGATCAACAATCAAGACGTGAGAGACACACCTCTAGAGAGCTCATCGTGTTATGTAGCTTACATCAGCAAGCACAGAGAAAAATACAGCACATATCCACAAGTACATTCTTACTATAGACATGTTCGTCAGAACAGATGTGAGCCAATTGTCATGTAGTTGCACATAATACCGAAGGCCGCCGGCGAATGGCGAAAAGCACGCCAGGAGTCGAATTTCTCCGCACGTTCTAAATTATCAGAAATATTTACGTAGCGTAATGCAGTACAATCAAACCTTTTTTTTTCAGTTATAACAACGCTGTCACTCTTGAGATTTCTTCACCAGTCAAAATAATCGATACCGGCATATAGTATAATAAGTGCAGTGCATTTCATGAGATATGGCGCTCAAGTAATATTTGTTGGTCGGACAAGATGGCTGAATGTTCACTACTGAAGATACGATCATGATACGCAGCGCCGACGTAGACATGAAATATTAAGCGGCCTGTTAGAGATAAATTCCGAAATCAACTCTAAACCCCCTGATATGTCATCTTGAGTGCTCAGCGGCTTGAAGTTTTGCGAGCGCTGAACATCTGCAGAGTAACAGCGGCGCTGGAGCTTGAATAAACATATCTAACGCGTCATAAGCGTTTCTGCAAATGTTCAAAGCTGACACAATCATGGGTGCAAAATACGCCCATATGTCGGGATCACCAGTTTGTCTCAAAAGCACGGGCACTCCAACTGAACTGTCTCAAAAACATTAAGGTTTCGATGGGTGGGAGAAAGGGTTGCCTTCGCGCAATGTCAAGTGGACGCACGCAATCGTTAACAGAGCCCCTGCCTCAGTTCTAAAGAACTAAAGGAAACTTGCGGAATCCAATCTCTTTCCACGCGCTCTCTTGAATCACTCACCTTGAACACATCACCTTCCCCCAACACTCAATAGATAAGGTCCGCTGGCAACAAGCTCCCTTTGGACTCCCAAATGAAAATTATCCGTAAATAATTAATAACTTGTATTATTGATTTGCTTATACAATTTAGCTTTCTATTCATTGTAGACAGAACCTGTAGTTCAAATTACAATAGCTGAATAAAGGCATTCTTTAAAAGCATTGACCATAGGTAGGTAAAAATGTTTCTTCAACGACCCTTCTAGCTGTTGTAACGTTCTTAAAACAGATCGCTATACAAAAAAAAAAGAAATTAAACCACGCCAGTAGGTCTGTGAACGACAGCTCGGTCACATAATCTTTACCTGCAGGGACACATCGAAACACACCTACCTTCGAATAAGTTCATCACAATCTGCATCATGTTTCTTTCGGTCAAGTATATGGCGTCGTTCTTGTCTTGTTCGATGGCTTCCTCTCTGGCAGCCAACATAGCGTGTACGAAGTTGAGTTCCTCACCTGCAACCATCGCCCAGCATTCGCATTAATTGTGAGACATCTGTGTTAAATTAAGCGAAAGCGAAAATTTTGGTGTTGACCTGAACTCCCAGTAGGAAGACGGCGTGCGAGACTAGGGGATTATATTAAATCGAATAACAACGCGGGACAGAACATAAGGAAGGAAAAGGACGAAGCGCTGGATTACAGCACCGCGCTGCGAATAGAGATATATGCCTGTACTCGGTGAATAACAAAAACTTAAACATTGCTAAACCTACAAGGCACATCATAGAACTGCGTTACATTTTTTGTTTCATTTTAATTGCGTTCTGTTATAAATAGAGAAAGAAAGAAATATTCGGCTGTGCGATGTGATATTCATTACTTGTGTTTTACGAACGCTTGCATTCAGTTCAATGTCAAATTTTCAGTGAAATTAAAATAGAAGCAGCGAATAATACAATATAATATGTGAGCAACCACTGCACCAACAGAAGGCTCTCGATATCCTTGTTGAGTGCTGACTTCAGATTATCGCAATACCTTTCAAATTAGGCAAACAAATTATGTAAATTGTTAAGATTACTTCCATGCAGTCGCGATACTTTCAGCGTGTTGGTTTTGATTTGCGCATTAATCAGTGTAGTGCCAGAATTCTTCAGCCATGTAATCATCATCAGCCGATATTTATGTCCACTGCAGGATAAAGGCCTCTCCCTGCGATCTCCAATTACCCCTGCCTTGCGCTAGCTAATTCCAACTTGCACCTGCAAATTTCCTAACTTCATCACTCCACCTAGTAGTTTTCTGCCATCCTCGACTGCGCTTCCCTTCTCTTGGTATCTATTCTGTAACTCTAATGGCCCACCGGTTATCTATCCTACGCATTATGTGGCCTGCCCAGCTCCATTTTTTTCTCTTAATGTGCACTCCATTAGAATATCGGCTATCCCCATTTGCTCTCTGGTCCACACCGGTCTCTTCCTGTTTCTTAACGTTAGGCCTGACATGTTTCGTTCTATCGCTCCTTGTGCGGGCCTTATCTTGTGCGCGAGCTTCTTCGTTAACCTCCAAGTTGCTGCCCCATATGTTAGCACCGGTAGAATGCAATGATTGTACACTTTTCTTTTCAACGGCAGTGGTAAGCTTCCAGTCAGTAGTTGACGATGCCTGGCTTATGCACTCCAATACAATGTTATTCTTCTGTAAATTTATTTCTCATGATCAGGACCCCTGTGAGTAATTGACCCAGATAAACGTACTCCTTTGCAGACTATAGACCCTGACTGGTGAGCCTGAATTCTTGTTCCCTTGCCAGGCTATCGACCATCATATTTGTCTTCTGCATATTAACGCGATAGGGTTAAGGCCCCGTGTCGCAGAAAATCCGGCGTCGGCAACCGGCATCGGCGTGCGATGTCGGCGGGTGGGGGAGAAAATCATCCCCAACCACGCAGGCCCTCCGAATATATTTAGGTACATGTATATGCCACCCTTCTTATATGACATACGGTATATGCGGGTTATATTGCCACAACATTTTATCATTAATGTTGCTCATACCTTGTCTTGAATTCTTGGCAAATTTATTCCTCGGAATTTTGAGAATGACAATCCACAAACAAATGTCATGAAACAAAACACCCACATCGCATGCCTTTTATGTTAAATCTTCTCAGACGGAAATAATAAAAGTACGAAACAAAAACGGAAACCTTAAAATTATGCAATTATTTGGCGCGGCTGTGCAATATCTCCGGAATCGCCCCACGCAAGAGGCCGCGTTTCTACCAGAAAGCTCGCCTTCGTGCATAGCGTTCCCCGCCAGTGTTTCCCGGTAACCATTATGGTTGCTTAAGCTGCAGTTGTCGGGAAGCGTGAGAAGCAGTCAGGAATCTTTGAATGCTATCGCGTTCCACTCTTAAAAGCGAAGCTTAAGCCTCCTCCAAATTTTTAATCTTTCAGCCCCACTCTTACACTTTCTCGGTTAAGGTCCTCAATCATTTGTTGTAATTCGTCCCCATTGTTGCATGAATAGGACAATGTCGTCTGCAAACCGAAGGTTGCTGAGATATTCGCCGTTGATCCTCATCCTAAGCCTTCCCAGTCTAAGAGCTTGAATACTTCTTCTAAGCATGCAGCGCTTAGAAGAAGCCTTAGCCATGTATCGCATATCGCATTAGCCATGTAATAACGGTCGTTAAATTCGACCGTGGCTGCCACACAAGCCGCCTAAAGTAGCAGGTCCACTATTTATCGTCAACACCAGGGCAGCAATCGCTGGATTCAGTTCATGGTGCCGAACACTGTGCGAAAAAAAATGCCTATTTGATTTTTGAACTAAAGTAAGTGACCACAGTAGCTGAAGCTGGTCAACCCTGCAGAAACAGTAAAAGGAATCACAAATAGGTGTGCAATAGGTATCCCGTGATTTTCGAATGCCCTCCTCCTGACGCTTTCTTCGGCATTGTTACCAAACTTGGTCATTTGAATTATTTTCGTTCTCACGATCAATCCATGACATGTCATGAACCCAGGTGCATCCCTGCGGCTAAGAAATCAAAAATGGGAACTGCAACTGAGAGGCTTATGTACCCTCCACCTGATAAGCCACGTTTTTGAAGGGTACGTTCTGAGGTGCTTGTGCGTTTTTCAACGTGAATAAGCGTTTCAATTCTCTGTCCTTCGTCTGTGCGCTGATTGTTGTGTTCAAGACTATGATAAATATTGGGACAAAAACCGCAAAGGTTGTCTGTAGCACCGTGAGGGAAGGTTTTCTTTATGCAGCATATCAGAAGCAACACAAAGTACCCTCTGTGCGTTAATTCCAAGGAAAGTACCAGACGTACAAAATGTTTAGGCACCTCCGATGGCGACGATTCTGAAGAACGGTCGACCGATGCCGTTCTCTCAAGATTCGATGTTCAAGAAGCTTTTGGCTCTATTGGGGAGTTGTGTACAGTTTCCGGGGAAGCCGATTACAATGAAATAAATGAGGTTTCCACCGTCGGGCCAGTGGATGGCAACTTTAATAGGGAGGCCAATGAACCCTTTTCCAAATTGCAAAGCTAGCCTTTCTGCGAGGCACTTTGCCCAATTAATGGTGGTATAGTCACTTTTGCAATCATCACATACGAGCGCCTGGTTGCCTGTCTTATGACATGAAAGATGTAGACGTGGTTCTCGCGATGGAACCATGCGCAAAGACAAGTTACAAGCATGTTTGGTTTCGTTTGGTTTCCCTTTACTGAATGGAACATACTCACTGTGTGGGATTGGCGAAGAGTCACGAGGCATTACGAAAGACGTTTATTTGTTACCTAAAATTTGCAGTTTGCACTTCTTCGTGATTCGAATCACGGCGGGGGTCGCCGCTTGTTGTACAAGTGTTCTGTGCAGAGAAGCGCACTTGCAAATTAGGGAGGGAAAGGAGGAGGACTGTTGCTTGCTGCGGGTGGACTTAGCCTTGCAAGTGTTGTCAGTCATTGCTCCAGCCGAGCGCCACCTGTTCAAATCAGTACGGTCTGAAGCCAATCATAGTCCATCTGGTAACAAAACAGCGCACAGTAACACAAGGAACTTGACACGTAGTCCCACAGCTCGCCCAATATTCAATAATGGGCGAGCTGGAGGATTCACATGGCTCACCATCTACACTCGAACCCCGTATCACGGATGAACTTTAGGAGAAGCGGAAGCACCTTTCTCCTAAATATCCAATGTCTTCGCGGCAACAAAATGGCACTTGCACTTGAGTGTGGGGTCATCTTGCGCTTCAGTCTATCTACAGGGTGTTTTTTTTTTGTTTTTTTTTTAGCTGCACCAAATTTTTAAAATTAGTAAAATGTAAATCTTCGTCAAGTTATGTTTACCATTCGAGTGTACGGATTGGCGGCCTCTAGATACAGAGCAATTTCCGCACTTACGTGCGTAATTAGCAAAGTTACGCTAATTAACTTTCTAATTATCAACAATAGGTGGCTAGCAAATGAGTACTTTGGGGCCCGTCCTCGACACTACCTAGCCCAACGATCAAATTTTGAATAGCGGAGTTCATGTGGGAGCTACGCGAACAATTAGTTCCTCTTGGCAGGCTGCTTGAAACTGAAACTGGCCGCAAAAAGAGCGTCTCTGTCGTCGATGTCGCCACCCCCCTTGCCTTTCAGTCACGTCTCCGACGTCACCGCTGGTCCGGCCCAACGAGCCGCTTGCGTTATCTCCTTGGTGTCTGTGGCGTTGGCCTAGCACTTCAATGCCGGCGGGCCGGCAAATTTACTTCGTCATTCCTGTCGGGCGCCCATTGCGCTGTAGCACCAACCCCGCTCCTTGGGCTTTTAGATACTACAGGCACGCCGTCATATCAGTCTGTAGCGTCGACTGCGAACGCCGCGGATAGCAAGGAGATAACGCAAGCTGCTCGCGGGCCGGACCGGCGCCTTACATCGGAGACGTGACGAAAGGCAGGGGGGCGGCGACATCGACGACAACGACGCTCTTTTTGCGGCCGGTTTCGGTTTCAAGGAGCCTGCCAGGGGGAACTAATTGATCGCGTAGCTCCCACATGAACTCCGCTATTGAAAATTCGATCGTTGGGATAGGTAGTGTCGAGGATGGGCCCCAAAGTACTCATTTCCTGCAGTCACCTATTGTTGACAATTAGAAAGTTCAATTAGCGTAAGTTCGCTAAGTTACGCACGTAAGTGCGCAAATTGCTCTGTATCTAGAGGGCGCCAATCGGTGCACTCGAATGGTAAAGATAACGTGACCAAGATATATATTTTTCTAATTTGAAAAATTTGGTGCAGCTAAAAAAAAACACCCTGTATTAATACTGTACCTTCTGGGCCAAATTCAGGACACTCAAGTAAGTAATGGTCAATGTCACCAAGAATTTAACAATGCACCTACGACGATGGTGTGCTGAGTACTGTTTTGCACCGCCACGCTGGAGTTCGCTCTGACCCCGTGCGGACAGGAAAAACAGTTGCGGTAAGGCCGTAACGTTTGGCAACCTTCCCTTACCCTGAACATATTCGTCTTTGGCCTTGTCGTACAGGCGCCTGAACAGTGCCAGCAGCTCATTCATGTGGCGACGAAAGGCCCTCTCCAGGCGCCAATGCAAGACGCCAAGCCACGGGGCAATATCGCTCTGCAGCGGAGACATGTCGGGCAGACCTCGGTTTATGTTGGCCAGTTGCACTAAGTCCGGGCTGTTGACCTCGAACCTGAATTAAAATGAGGATGTATAACAGCACAAATACGTATCAATCTAATGATGCCAAGGGAGTTATTACTGCCCACACCGCTGATTTCTTTACGGTATAAGCAGAAATAAAGATGAATAAGCTAGAGAGAGTTTAAGGATATCACAAGAGCTTTGGCTAGTGGCAGGTTTCGCACGCTATCTGGCACGTGAGATGGCTATTGGTGAAAGAAATAAGTGAAAGAAAGTAAACACACACGCGCACTAACAGATGCACTAACACATAAGTTATTCACGGAGTCTCAAATAATAAATAATAATGAATAAGCTAGACCACAGAGGTAAGAGAAGAACCGCTGTATTCTCACTCATGCTTCTACCAGTTCATTGATAAAAACATCGCAGAGAAGAGGAAGGGAGAGTTGATGTATAGTGAGAGGGCAAGTTCGCACAGAAGCAGGTTATTTTGCAAACATATGTTTACCAGGGAAAGCGAAACAAAATATTAGATATGATTTAACTATCCTTGCCGGGCGCTAATTTTAGAAGAGGCATTCGCGGTTTATTGGGTGCATAAAACGTGTTAAAAGACGTCCTGCAATAATTATTATGATTTTTATATTTTTTCTATATGTTATCAATTAACGTCGTGCGGACAATCGTTGGAGTGTAAGGTCACATGCCTTTTCACACTCTGTGAACAGGCTACTTATTGACTGTAAACACTTGTCAGAATTTACTTAAGACATGTCCAACGACTTGGTTGACAAATATTTATAGACTTCTGCATCTAAGATAAACAGCATTTGTTTTGTGTTTTTTTTTTTTTTTTTTGCTCAATCCACGTGTTTGGATAGACGGCCACTGCTGAAAGCTCTCGTAAAAAAAATTCTGAACCCTTCAGTTTCTCAAACTCGGGCATGTCACTGCATACACAGATTTAATAAAAACTGCAGACGGCCGCTAACCGATATGAAGTGGACCGTAAAATGCTAATGTGAAGGAATTACAAATAGGCGCGAAACGCCCAAACAAACTATTGAGTAGTGTCAACATTCATTGCCGCTCGTTGTTTATGTCTCGCGTGCTTGTGGTGCAAACAAACTTCCTCGTGTGTGCTTACACAGATTCGTGTTTGTTGACACAATGTCGTTAGTGTTCCGTCAGAATTAACTTTACTGTCCATTTGGATTTCTCGTTATTACTTTGTTCTTGTGTCCTGTTCTTAGGTTACATCTTTTCAGAACTTTTTTGACAAGCCCAGAGGACGTAATTTCGCCATGAACAATTATCTAGACGCCGCTTTCATCACGCCCTTCAAAATAAAAAAAGCATTTTCCTGTGAAGTACAAGCTGTAGTCTTCTTTCTTATCATGGCGTTTCGTTTATTGACCTAAAGTGCCGCTTTAGAAGTTCTAATCTTACTTTTCTTGTTTTCATACGAATAGGAAGTATATCGCTCTATCCTGAAATGAGCGATATCATTATGTATATATCATTAATGTGTCCCATTGTAGGACTCGAGGCATATAAGTGTTTTTGTCACAGTAACCCTACGGGGTATCGGCATTAAGTACAGCAGCTCACAACAGTACTTTATTAGGTCACCTTCGCAGTTGCGGATATCAACAGGAATGAATACCATGTGCGCGCGAAACTGCTCTACATTTCTGTCACACTTTTCGGAAGTAGGCCCATCGAAGGTTTGGTCACGGTGCTGGAAACGAAAGCTGCTACATTTATTTCACACGGATATGAAATTCACGACTTATACATCAAGCGCAGTGACACGAATGAAAACGTTTCTCTTCAACCTCCAGTATATCGCTTTTTCCATAAAAAAAATGCTGCTACTTGCGTACGTTTCTGAACTCTTAATTCCAAAATAATTTCGAAAATGCCCGCCAGCATCAGCAAAAATAGCTAAAGCGGAAAACAAAACCACTTTATAATATTTTAGTCTACAACTTCAAGACTGTTCCTCTCTCAAGAATGTACAACGAGGCGCTATCTAAAGTAGATGAACTACTTAGATTAGCAACTGATTGGCGCAGTGATAGTTTTTAAAGACAAAAGCGGCCATAAAATGCACTGATTATATGACATTTTCAATTCCCCTGCAGCGTTCTAATTTTTTTACGTATATAATATCTTGGAGATGTTCGCACCATTACCTACGCCGACTACTACGTTTCAAATAGAAATGTAACTAATCAAGTCTACAGACATGAACAAAAATTACATGAAATCCTTCTCAAACCTAATGTCAACTCATAAGTTGACATTAGGTTTGAGGGCATAACTCATAAAGTCATGCCCCACAAAAAGAAAGGCATCAGAAAACAACACAGACACACAAAGTCCAGTCACATTACTACAATACGTCAGGGCATATCAGAAAACACAAAATAAGGTCACACGACGGCACTTGAAGCCAGGAACAAACTGGTGCATTGTCCGGTCAAGTTTAACACATTCAGTGAACTTATAATAGATTTATCCTAGCATTGTTGTTTTCACCACAAACGTAATCTTTAATTTTAGGTGTTCCATGGGACTAGTGCACTTCATTGATGTTTAGGTCAACGAACTGTAAACATCAGCGAGATGGAATAGAGCCCTTTCGCGTGGCTTGGAAATGCGGCTCTTATATCGATGTTATCGCTTGACGGACACCGACGTTGGCACCAAAAATGTTTAACGTCAAACGCGAAAGGTATACAAAAGCGCACTGAAACGTCGAACGCGTAATCTTTCATAAAAGAAGCTGCTCGTTTCTCTTTGTCTACGCGGATAGGATTCAAAAATGGGCCTGCTTCCTTTAATTATTTCCGCAATAAGCAATAACCTATAATTATCAATTTAAACGTAATGACAGACTAAAGAAAGACGTGGCGCATCCATACTTTGGAGATGATTGGCCACTTTAATGCCTTTAGCAATCTATCTTATGATGAGTGTGTAATTGGTGATATGCTTTCTATTATTATTGTTATGAAAAGCGTGCTACACAGTTACCCAAGTTGCCATCAAAGAGGTTTATGGAACAGTGGCAGTGGCGTGTCAACTATTTTTTTTTCGAGTGGGGAGGCAAGCCCCTTTCTCTTTCTCTTTATATATAAAGCGAGATGGAGAAAGAGAGAATATATATATATATATATATATATATATATATATATATATATGGCCTAGTTCAGCTGCGGGAGGTTGTGGGTTCGATTCCCACCACCGCCAGTCACCCACTGGTTCACATGGACACAAGTGTACCCCGGCCTGGCATTTGGTTTTCTTCAGGGGTGAAACGCATGGAAAAGGAGGCTGCGCAGTAAATTCCCGCCGAAACCCCCCGTCAGCACACAAAAGTAAGGAGGTTTGGGCGGCTCCCATGGCGACAGTTTCCCATGTGGCGCCCCAATTGCACCTAATGAGGCGACTTCGGATTGGGGACAAACACCCCTTTCCAAGCATTGAGGTCCCATAATGGCCGAGCACCAGGCCGGGAGCACACTTGTACCTATTTTACCGGTGGGTAACCGGCGGCAGCACTTGCCTCCAACAGCCGCGGCGGATGCTCTGTTCAACGTGATGAGACTGGCGCCGTTTGCTGTTCTCGACGATTTCCTGTTCTTGGGTCTTTTCCTCTTCGATTCGAAGGCGCAGCGCGCGAAGGCAACCTTCACGCCATTTTTGCCTTTGGTTATGTTTTAGCTTTACGTATAATTTTTTTCTCCATATCTGGGTCCAAATTACCAAAGCTTTTCATTCGTTACTGGTCTTGACCATTGGACGGATAGCCTTCAACTATTATATTGTCCTGTTGTAGCGACGGTCAAGAAAGACGCAGTGTCCGAACTGAGTCAAGAGTTTACCTTTTTATTTGGCGAACCTGTGCCCGGAAAAACAAGTAGCACTCAGCACAATGGTAGCCGCGAGCAAACTCGTCGATGGCCGGATATCTAAACTGTCCCTCAGACTCGCCGGCCATTTATACATGACTCACTGTACCTTCCAGCGCTTTATCGCTGGTGCTCACGTAAGTTCTAGAATGTAAGCACACCCCTGCTCTCTTTTCGCTCACACAATCTTATTACACAAGGCTAGGCGGCAACATAAACAATAGATAAAACCACGGATAACATTCGAGAAACTTGGAGAAACATTCGAGAAACTGGGAGATGCTAACAATTGTCAGCCACGGAAAGACGGTCACTGCGAAAGATAAATAAGTACGCGTGGCAACATTTCCAGCATCAGAATTGTCAAATTTCCTCTTAGTAACATTTCTACCGCAATAGATTTTTTTTCTGAATGCGGTCCTTGGTCTCTTCGTGCTCGTCTGTTTTGCACCATTTCTTTCCCTTGCACAATGAGTCAATTAGCCTCGCAACAAGTCTTATCAAATCTAATAGGGGTGAGCGAATATTCGAAGTTTCGAATACGAAAAGAATATTACGCACTAACCATTCGTATTCGTATTCGACAATGAACTATTCGGTATTTTCTACTACAGCAACACAAAATATTTTCCAACAAGCGACTGTTGAAGTCCGGCTACTACTCTACGCCTGCTACACAAAGTACCACAAGTTATCAGAAATGAAACAACGACAAAAGCTTTCAAAGCAGTGCAGAAACAAAGTGGGTAATGCAAGCTTTGTTTTCAATTTTGAGGCCGACGCCTTCATGACAACCTGTGATTTTTGCTTGTAGTCGCTCATGTAGTGCTTCTTGCATTGTAGTTCTGTAGCAGTTTCATTTTTTACGCTACACAAGTGATATTTTCCTTGCAACTGGGGGACACAACTGCGGCACACATGTTTCTGCGGCACACAAGTCATTCATCAGCTTTTTCGTTTCTTTTTCCCCCGCTTCTAATCTTTTTTGTTTTCAACACCCATTTATTTAGCGTTCTTGGGAAGCTAGTCATACAGCAGCCATTCATTCTTGGAAAGATTGTTTGCAACCTGGCTTCTAAGAGGTTGAGAGGCTATTCCTGCAGTTCTTTTAATGGTAGTAAGTGATAAGGCGTGTAAAACGAATCCTAATTGTCGGTGACCGTTGGCTTGGTTTTTTTCGCTAGTCAGTACATGCGTGGTACCTAATTATGCCAAAATACATATTTTTCAGTAAATATATGCATCCGGCATTTCACCATTCGATATATTATTCGATATTCGATAATTTCTATTCATGCACAATATTTGTTCGAAGAAGTTTGATATTTGATCTCTAAAATCTAATAAATCTAGAAAACGCAATTACAATCTTCCCAGGAGACCGTCGGTGGTTGGGAATGACAGTCACGAACCTTAGGGTCCTCTAATAGTCTCCGAATATTTATTTGTGAACCATACTTTCACGTTCTCTTTTAGCACATAATTCACGTTATATTGTAACGGTATTTCGAGGAGTAAAATACAAAAACTGGTTTATTAAGGGCGAACCTGTGCCCTGCAACTAACTATGTACACGAAGAGTTTTCAAGAACGTTCCACGCGAGCGTCTCTGCGCCGAACGCACTTCTTTCTCTTCCAGTGATGGTCCGCGCCCCTGTCTCGTGCGCGTGCACGAGCGGCATACATTGCGCCACCCCACGAAACCAAGCAGGCGCGCGAGAGGTAGCAGACGCTCGTTTGACACAGTGGCTCGCTGGATACCGTCGTAGAACACATGTTTAGGAGCATACTTGCGGCATTACTCCCCCTCCCAATAAGCATCGTCCCGATGCAGGCAGGAGGGTAGCTAAGTTTGTCGGAGGCTTTTCGTTATCGCTCGTAATAAGGCTTCATGCGGACTATGTGGACGACGTCAGCAATGTTAGGGCGTTTAGTGCGCTCGTTTCCACTAGGGATTACTTCGTAAATCAGGTCGCTTAGTCGACGGATAACCTCATAAGGGCCAAAGCACCGTCGTAGTAGCTTTTCTGAGAGTCCGCGACGTCGCACTGGTGTCCATACCCACACCTTGTCAACCGGCTGGTACTGAACTATTCGGCGGTGCCTGTTGTAAGAACGTGCATCCTTGCATTGTTGATAGCGTAATCGGCATCGTGCCAACTGGCGGGCTTCTTCGGCTCTTTGTAGGAACTCGTCAACGTCGCACGGGCTGACGTCGTCATTATCTGCTGGCAGCATGGCATCCAGCGTTGTTGTGACGGTGCCCCCATACTAGACAAGTTCAAACGGAGTGACACGAGTGGACCGTGTTGTAGGCGAATATAGCGTAGGGCAGGATCTCGTCCCAAGTCTTATGTTCGATGTCAACATACATTGACAACATGTCAGCAATGGTGCGGTTCATGCGTTCCGTCAACCCGTTTGTTTGGGGGTGGTATGCAGTGCTTTTTCTATGACTGGTGTTAGTCATCGTCATCAAGCACTGCATCAACTCAGCTGTAAATGCTGCACCTCGATCTGTTATGACAACCATTGGGGCACCATGTCGAAGCACTATGTTGTGAACAAAAAACTTGGCAACTTCGACGGCCGTTCCCCGCTCAAGGCAGCCAGTTTCAGCATATCGTGTCAAATAGTCGGTCGCGATAACGATCCACCTCTTCCCTGATGACGATGTGGGAAATGGTCCAAGAAGATCCATCCCAACTTGTTGAAATGGAGTCTTTGGTGGGGTCATGGGTTGAAGAAGACCAGCTGGCTTTACGGGTGGTGCTTTACGCCTTTGACATTCGCGACATGTCTTCACGTAGTGCTGTACTGACGCTAATAAATTCGGCCAAAAATACTTTGCATGGATTCTGGCGAATGTTCGGGTGACACCCAAGTAGCCTGATGATGGGTCATCATGGCAGGCTTCTAATATTTCAGGCCATATAACTGACGGTACGACGAGTAAGAACTTTTCATTGTTGTTTTGGAAGTTTCTCTTGTAGAGTGCGTCATCTCGGAGGCAGAATGAAGATGAGTGAAGAATGAATGAAGCCCAAAAATCGACGCACCTCTTTCTTATCTCGTGGCTTTGGAAATCCCGCGACGGCTGCAGTCTTCTCGGGGTCCGGCCCAATACCTTGAGCGCTGATGACGGGACCCAAGAAACGAAGCTCTTCAAATCCAAACTGGCACTTTTCCGGTTTGATTGTCAAGTCGGCCGACTGGATAGCCTGGAGCACTGAACGTAGCCTCTCCACGTGCTGCTCGAACGTTGAAGAGAATACCACAACGTCATCCAAGTAGACTAGGCATGACTGCCATTTGAGACCCGACAGGACACTGTCCATCATGCGCTGGAAGGTCGCTGGCGCGCAACAGAGGCCGAATGGGAGTGCTTTAAACTCATAAAGTCCGTCCGGAGTAATGAATGCTGTTTTTTCACGATCTCTTTCATCCACTTCAATTTGCCAATATCCGCTTTTTAAATCCAATGAAGAAAAATACTTTGCATCACGCAGCCGGTCCAAGGTGTCATCGATACGTGGCAAGGGGTAGACATCACGCTTGGTGACGCTGTTCAGTTTCCGGTAATCAACACAAAATCTCATTGTGTTGTCCTTTTTCCTGACAAGAACTACCGGGGACGCCCATGGGCTGTTGGACGGCTGAATAACATCATCCTGAAGCATCTCTTGCACCTGATTCTTTATGATCTCCCGTTCTTTCGGCGATACTCGGTATGGGTGTTGGTATACAGGTCTGGTTGCTTCATCTGTTTTTATACGGTGTTTAACAACCTGCGTTCTCCGTACTCTTGATGAAGTAGAGAAACACTCTGCAAAAGCACCTATGAGGTCTTGTATGGTTTTCGCCTCAGCTCAACGATCAACGAATGCTTGATTTCTGACGCGAACCAGTGCACTGCTTGGTGGTGGCACAGTTACGTCTGCGTCAAGAACTCGCAAGGCAGTGTAGTCCGGTTCCTTAGGCTCCTCCATGTCAATGGCCAGCTTCGTAGAGAAGGAAACGCTAGAATTCTGCAAGTCAATTATAGCACCGTTTGCGTGCAGAAAATCCATACCGAGTATAACGTCTCTCGAACAGTCCGGAAGTACTACGAATTGGGTAACGTAAGTTACACCTCGGATCAGAGCATATTCCTAGAGGATTAATGAGGTGACCCCCAGCTGTACGTACATGCGGTCCGTTCCACGGCGTCAAAACTTTCTTTAGCTGTTTTGCAAGTGCGTAGCTTACGACTGAATAATCAGCACCCGTGTCTATTAAAGCAATCGATTCATGTCCATCCACGGCAATAAGTAAGTCTGAAGAAATTTTCTGCGTACTTATCGTAGTCGTCGCTTTCTTCAATGTCGCTACTGCACTGCAACATTGACGGAGGATCTTCGCTTTGTCGAACGTCAGCGGCCTTGCCTCCCCAGGTCGCTGGCTTTAGTTTTCCGGGCGCGGGCTTTCTGAACGACGCCTTGGGGAACTTGAAAAGGGTCGTGGGCTTGGTGATCGGTAGCGGGCGGGCGCTGGTGACCGTGACTGGTGTTGGTAACTAGCAGCTGCAAGTTGACTTCGCGACAAGTAATCTTCGATATCTATGGGTCTTTCCCCATTGCGGGGGCAAGGTGCATTGACAGCGAATCCACGAAGGCCGACTCGCCGATATGGGCACCATCTGTACATGTGTCCGGCCTCTCCGCAATGGAAGCAGTGCGGCGTCCTGTCGGGTGTGCGCCACACGTCACTTTTCCGTGGTCTGTACTCGTGGTCTGTACTCGTGGATCTTTCTCCCTGGAAAGATGCACTGCGGGGAGCCGGTGGGCGTGCATTGAGGGCTGCGAATGATGCAGTCTGCACGGCATGCTGACGCACAGCGTCAGCGTATGTTGGTACGCGGCGTTCCTGCAGTGGTTGCCCGAGTGAAACAGGCTGCCCCTCCGGTTGCGGTTCTAACATGGCATGCCTAACTTCATCCCGAATGACGGCGGCCAGCGAAGAAACAGTCGACGCGACTTGCGGTTGCTGCTGCTTCCGAAGCTCTTCTTTAACGATAGTTCGCACCAGCTCTCTCAACGCTTCGGTGTTGCCCATGCCTGCCGAAAGAACGTCCACTGGGGCGCTGCTGACATCACGGTTGTAATGGCGGGCCCGCTGCTGCAGGGCCTTCTCTATCGTCGTCGCCTCGGTGCGAAACTCCGCAACAGTACGTGGCGGGTTGCGAACCAACCCGGCAAATAGCTCCTCCTTCACGTCACGCATAAGATGGCGCACTTTCTTCTCCTCGGACATGTTTGCATCGGCACGTTTGAACAGACGGGACATGTCCTCGATGTACATGCCGACACTCTCGTTGGTGCGCTGGTTCCTGGCTTGCAGAGCATTCTCAGCCTTCTCTCGGCGATCGGCGCATGCAAACGCAGCAAGCAGATGTCGCCGAAACTCTTCCCACGACGTTAACACCGCTTCGTGATTCTCATACCATGTCTTTGCTGAATCCCCCAACGCGAAGTACACGTGGCGACGTTTCCGTGCCGGGTTCCAGCCGTTGACATCTGCGACCCTCTCGAAGTGCTCCAACCAATCCTCGACGTCTTCGTACGGGTCGCCGTGGAACAGCTCGGGCATGCGAGGCGGGTACAGGACGACCTCGGGTGATGTCGCCTGGCTAGTCATCGTCGTGGCGTCAGTGGAAGACATCGTCAGTGTGGCCGTATCAGTGGGAAGCGGTCCGAATTCAGGTGGGTCTCCCCGAAGTCGGCGGCTGGCGCGCTGGTGCACTGGAGTCACCTCTCCAGATTCCAATCGCTGAGGATCGGGGCTCCGGTCTCTGGCACCCAGGGGACTTCCAAACATACCCCGCACCTCCACCAGGATGTAGCGGTATTTCGAGGAGTAAAATACAAAAACTGGTTTATTAAGGGCGAACCTGTGCCCTGCAACTAACTATGTACACGAAGAGTTTTCAAGAACGTTCCACACGAGCGTCTCTGCGCCGAACGCACTTCTTTCTCTTCCAGTGATGGTCCGCGCCCCTGTCTCGTGCGCGTGCACGAGCGGCATACATTGCGCCACCCCACGAAACCAAGCAGGCGCGCGAGAGGTAGCAGACGCTCTTTTGACACAATGGCTCGCTGGATACCGTCGTAGAACACATGTTTACCATCGGTGAAATGTTGCGGCATACTTCAGTTATTTTCTCCTGTAAGGCTTCTGGAATCGTCGTTTCCGTCGTGTATGCGTGATGCTTAATATAGCCCCGCAAGAAAAAGTCAAGAGGGTTGAGGTCGGGTGACCTTGCCGGCCACAGGACAGGCCTGTTTCTCTCTATCCATTGCCCTGGGAAGGTAACACCGAGCCACGCTCATGCTTGACCGCAGCTGTGGGCTGGGGTACCGTCGTGCTGCTAACAGCAACACATGAACAAATTTGTACATGTGTTACTGTACTCTGACGAAGGCTGCTCCACCAGCCGAAAACGTTCAGTAAATATGTCTTATGTCCAAAAAGTTCGTCATCTCCATTCTGCATCTGTTACGTTGGGTCCAGCGTGTTCAACTTTCAATAAACCTCCTGTATATATATATATATATATATATATATATATATATATATATATATATACATATATAAACGACGAAACGAGAGGACGACGTACGTTGTATTTGCACAGTAAATCTTACTAACATTACGGCTGGTGGACCAGCCGAAACCGTGGCCAGCGTGATTTCCTTATACCCAACTATATATATATATATATATATATATATATATATATATATATATATATATATATATATTAACCCAACATTTCCTATGGCTGCCACGAACAATAGCAAACTAAAGGTTTAAACAGAGTGATCTTACTTTGTGCTGAATGTTGACGCTGCCGTTATGTTGAAAATGATGAACAATAGAGGATCTCTCGCTTTTACTGTAACCGTCTCGTCGTCCAACGAGTTCACATAGGCGTCGACGACATCGCAGCAAAGGATTTCTAATTTTTCGCTGGAAGTATGTTTCCTGCAATAGTGAAGGGAAACTATTGTCAAGATCTGCTCACAGGAATTCCAAGAAAAACAAAAACGAATCAAATCGTTCGATTGCTACAGAAAGCATAGATGCACTTGAAGCATCTTCTAATTATGACAAGAACCTTCCTTAAGGGAATACCCCTTACCTCATTGCAGCCATCGCGACTTTTCTGAGCGCTTTCCAGGTCAGGTTTGCATCTTCAAAAATGATGTCGTGATCCCCTTTCTGCTTGCGCATTTCCCCTGGAAGCGAAGCGTGTTTTTTTTTTTTTTTTTCGAGAGCAACCTGCAACAGACAGTTATTATATTTACATTTCCCCACGATTTAAGCTTCCCAAAATGCCTGCGATTGAGATCTGGATATTGCTCACTACGTCAAATCCTACGTCAAAAGGCTGTTTCACATCCACCGCCATGACTGGGAGTGGCGCTAGTCAATGTTCCCCGGGTTTAATTTTGTACACATACATAAATACCCAAGAATGTGGATGTGGGAACAGCCGTCGCGATAACCCAATTGGTAGTGCAATGCATACATAATGCCAAGGCTATGGTTCGGAACGGTTGTTGTTTCATCTACTTTCAATTCTCGTCAGCTTATCATTTCTACGCTGCAATTAAAACTACAAATAGCTGTCCATATGCTTTCCTTGGCTTCATTGTCTGCTGGCTTCAAATGTATGTGATTGTGTACAACTGTGCAACTATGACAAAGCATCGCACAACTTGAGGTAGTGTCACTTGTAAATGCGTTACAGATTCAAATAAAAGTCCCCCTTAAACAGTCAAGCTTGTGGACTGCTGTTTCGTTATTCTAGGTTAGTGAACGAAGGTTAGGCACTGAAATACACACAGAGAAAGCACATTGCAAAATACTAGCAAGACATACTCTCATCTTGCCCATTCTTGACGTACGTAAGTCTTTTAGCACATAATGTCCGAGTAATGACTTCCCAAACAGCCCCACAAGAAACTATCCTAATACTCACCCATATTACAAGGAGGCCGTCCACCAAAGGAGTTTCTCCTAGCTACGAACGCCTCCTTAACGATATCGTGGCTACCCAACACTACGACAGGCTTTTCGCCCATCCAGAAGGTGAACACGTCGCCGTAATTGTCGGACCATGCCAAGATCCTATTCTTGAAGTGTTTCCTCGCTCCCACTGCTGGATTATCGAAGAAACGCAAAAGAAACTAGAGGTTAACATTCGTATTTTTTAGGCTAATATAGGTTTGCACGCCATTCGAAGCATTCTAGCAGGAACCATCCAAATTTACATTCAGGACGCCATAGAGGCTACGTGAAGAAGGTAAACTAGTTGCACGACAAGAAATGCACAGCAGGAGTGTTACTTTCTGTGCATCCACATGCCGCTCTCATTATCGAGTAATCGTTCCTTGAAAAAAAGTTGGATGTTTCGTCTCCTGTTGCTCACGGTTGTACATTATTTTCGCACAGCCGCGAGTTCTTTCAGAAATCTTAGACGCAAAGCGCATATCAATACTTTTTTTTAATCAATAGTGCTTGTATTTGAGCTTGCGGCATCAATTTTGACAACGCCGAGAGCTTTTACGCACTCCTAAATATCATTACATGTACCATGTTGAGATGCACCACGTTTATCGAAGTTACCATGGCCACGGATCTAAGCCATGACCTTGCGTTCGACTGCATACCGCAAATATATCTGTGAGAGAAACCAAAGTGAAGAACTATGAATCAATTCTGACAACCTGAGTGGGTGTGTTTGTTCAATAAGCATACACAAACGGGAAAGTAGGCTGCATTATTGCCCGCTGCCCCAAGACGCAGTTAGCCGAACGTTCCCTACAGAACACACGCACACGTAGTACAAACGCATAGTACAAAAGCATACTCAAACAAACGTCTGCGCTAAGCTTAGTAAACCAGCGCTTTCTATGGGTGTTCTTATAGTGACATTTCCGTATCGAATCGAATACAAATATTCGAGAAAATACGTACCGAATATCGAATAGAATATTGAATATTTTCGCATTTCTAATGAAACGTAAGCTAATCATTATGCGCAGTGTGAGTAAAAAATATAAAAAAAGAAAAATCGGCCTATAGGTATTCAGTAGCCCATGCGTATAATGCCATAGACGCATGGGCAGACAACTGAGGAGCTTTGAACTCATAAAGGTATACCCTCGCTTATCTGGAGCCCCGGGGCAATAACAGTAATAAAACAAGAAAACATGCATGCTACTAGGTACACACATAGAGTTGTGTTCCCTGAAAGGAGAGAAGTGTGATACTACATTGCCGTACATTGTTTGAAAGGTACGCAAACATGGTGAGACTAAAGTCCCTATATAAGAAAAGTACCACCATCCTTTGATCAACGCCGCTTCTCTCTCTCCTGTATCTCCGATTGGACGATGATAGCGCGCGCTTTCACTTCTTTATATTTAGTTTTTTTTTTCCGCCTCAGAACCATGTTGAAAGTGACTCTGCGTAGCCGCCGTCGCCGGCCGCCGCGGCGGCGCGCGCCCGGCCTGGAAGCTTCAACGTGGACTTTCTAGGGACGCCACTGTCGACTTGCTATCGCAAGCAAAAAATAAAGAAAGAAAACAAGCGCTTTAGGAGAGGAGACGGCGGAGGAAAGAGTAGATGGCGGTACCTTTACTATATAGGGACTTTAGGCTGAGACTGGCCAATGGATAAATCGAAACGAATTCGAATATAGGCTGCATGAAGGGTGCTATTCTTATTAAATGACTGGAAAATATCAAGCCAAAGTTGTCTGCCCCCTGCGCTCTCATAGGAACTCCACAGCTATCCTGCAGCATAATAATTCCGAACAGTCCTGACATCCATCGTTCTATCGATTTGGGAGACTCCGATGAGTGTTTTTATCTATTTTATATGCGAAAGAAACAAACCTTCGGCAAGTTCTAACAGTGAATTCCTGATTCGAATACGAATCGAATAGAAGGGGCTATTTGATTCGTACTCGAAATTTCGGAACATTCGCACACCCATAGCGTTTTCGCTTTCCGCCTCCTCGAAATACGGCTGGCAATCGAAAACGCGACCTCGAGGTCCGCAACAGAACTCCGCAGCAAATGAGCCACCGCAGAGTTGAGCAGATCGGTATACCACGGCTGGTCTGAAATTTGTGACAGATGCCTTCGGAGAGGTACAGACATGCGTAATTCTTTATAAACACCTGTGACGAAACTCAGCGATGAACGATTGACTGTGGAACTCTGCAGGGTGTGAACTTCTCTCTTCTCCTCTTTCAATCCCCTTCCCCAGTGCAGCGTGGCCTACCGGGCTCAGCCTGGTTAACCTCCCTGCCTTTTCCTTATGCCTTTTCTCTCTCTCTCTCTATCTCTCTCTCTGTCTGCTTGAATATTTCACTGTCTGTCAAGTTTGCTTAACTAGCATGTTATCTTTTCTGTCTCTGCCCGTTTTTTTTTTATTTTAATAGTCCATTCTATATTTCCATCAGTTAACCGAGAGTGCATGGTTGCTGGATGCCAGTGTATTAAAGGTGCGTCACAAGTGTTGAGTTCTGCCGCTGGCCATCGTGTACAGCTGCCGTTGATGCACCATTTCATAACGAGCGCGGGTCGACTTAGCTTTCACAATTGCAGTTGGGGCAGCTGCTGAATGTTACTGACACGTTAAGTGACGGGTTTCAGCGCTTTGGAAGAAACAGAAAAAAATCAGAAAGCAAAAAAGAACAGGACAGTGAGGGTGCTGGTCATCAAGTAATTTGAATTCCGTAAAATATAACCGTACCGCACGCGGTAGCACAGGAAAAAACAATGTCACAGTTTCGCCCTAAGGGCGAAGCAATGAATGCGATAGCAACACAGTACGAAGGTGAGCGGCTTTGGTAGCAATATTAATTGTAGTAAACATGAGCTGATTAAGTAAGCAGGTGTGCTGCGGCGTAAGTAGACCGACATGAAGAGACTCGATGACCACGAGAAGGCGCGAGTGTTAAATGGTGGTGTTGATGGGAAGCGCTTCCCGTGGGCAGCGCGTGCGAAGGGACACGCCTGTAGCGCTGCACTGCCGATCCGGGCAGCATTGCATGTGTAGCGTGCGTTGGAAAATGTGGCCCAACTATTACTAACTGAATGAACAAGCGTGGTGTGAACGCTGCACAAACAAACATGAATAGATCACACTGAATGACTGCAGACAACGACTGTCAAAACGCTGGCAGCAAGCGCATACGCCGCAGCGGGCGAAGGTACGTGCGGTCTATCGCTTCAACGGAAACTGAGCGGCGAATGCACAGCGCATAGAAAGGTCAGAGCCGTGTGGAGATAAGAGACGGTGCGGGCGAGCGACGAGCGCGGTTGTTGGCAGAGTAGAAGTGCGCCCCCCCCCCCCCCCCCCCGCTCTCCTCCGGCGCTGGCTTCCCGCTTCCTTGCTTGCGCGTGGGAGATTGAGTGCGTTCGCTCTCCGTGATAGCGCGTGTATCCGCACGCTTCCGATCGGGCATACGGCGCACGGCGAAGATTTTATCTATACGGAACCTGACGGCGACGGCGACGCCGACGGCAGAAATCCGGTTGAAGTGTCCATATAATTGCTATCGCAATAAAATTTGAATCATGGCGTAGGCATCAAGCCATTCATCACAGATGTGTATCACACTAGTTTCGACGCAGATAGTCACACTCTTACGTTGTCAATTGTAAACAGGCACTGCTAATACATTTCTCGGACTGCTTTTATTGCGATAGCAATTATATGGACACTCCAAAGCAGATTTCTGCCATCGGCGTCGCCGTCGTCGTCGCCGTCGCCGTCGCCGTGAGGTTCCGTATGACGTCAATGGAGATGAAATCTCCATTGACGTCATACGGAACCTCACGGCACAACGCTGTATGTACGAGTGAAAGGGCGCGAGGGACGTGCGCTTTCACGGGGAGTGAATGCACGGCGGAGAACAAACACGCGTTCTGCGCCGTACTCCCTTAAGGGCTGCAGAAGTAGGCGTCTCTTTCCTCCTTTACAATCACCATATATGTAGAGAAAACGCGCCTTCTTCCGACGCGCGAAAGGCCGTGGGGGAGGGAAGGGAGGCGATGTTAACTGCGTCACCAAGTGCCTATTTACATAAGAGGCTCCGGCAACAGTCAACAACGATTCACGCATTTTGTGCGAACGCGGGCAAAACGCCGACCGCGTCGACAACAGTTCTGCGTGTTGCCGGTGCTGCAGTTTATACAGCTGATAAAGCTAGTATCATTACTCCGTATAGCTCTCTACAAGTTTGCTATCGCAATTGATGCTTCGCCTTTCAGGTGAAACTGCGACAACTTTTTTGATGTTGTATGCCTCAAGAATCATTTTCGTCTTTGTAATTTCGCATAACACGTGCGCTGCGAAACAAAGGGGTGTACTCGCATCGCTTACACAGGTCTGCAAGGTCACCGGATCCCCCTAATACCCGTGCCTGCGCACAATGTTCCCTTAGCCTGTCGTTTACGCAGTGCCCATTCTGGCCGACGTAGCAGTTGTCACGTGACAAGGGGATGCTATAAACAACCGCTGTAGTGCACGCATTGAAAGGGGTGGCGTGCTTTTTTGAGCAGACAGGCCTTTTGTGCTTTTTGTCATGTACGACTCGTGCGCATACGAGCCCGCTTGTCCGGCGCTTTCTTCATATAAGCACTGGAAATGCATCACTTATCAGAAATCCAACTAGCCCATATTTCTGCGGCAACATTTACTGACACGAGTGCATACACTGGTTCGACACCGTTTAGGAAGCACCCTTGTGGTGCGCGTGCGTGGACTGTGACATTACGAGAAAACAGGTCATCTGTTCACGAGCGCGGCCAAATATGTTGTGCAGCGGACGAGTGGGCACTTCAAGGCAGCGCGTAAATTCGTACATGCAAAATTATAGTTTGCTTTAGAGAAATCATTGGTGCGGTTTATCACGATATCTGTAGTATATAGAGTGTGACGTGACATCGCCTAAAGCAATGCGACGCAATTTTAATAATGTTGCACGGGCGCAATTAGACTAATATCATCAACAAACGCTTTTCGAAGATAAATCTACTAGCTCGAAATATAAAATTCAATCTAATGGCTCACATCGCGTCCGTAAGCTTCAAGTGCCAGTTTTCAGCAGGGGATAACAATTTGCTATTTACATAGAAAGCTAAACAAGCTGAACTGTAGCACTAAGGCCTGTAGCTTAAGGTACCAGAAAACTTATTTACTAAAGATACGCGTAAATCACTGTGTTATCATGTTTATGTCATTATCTTCTATAATTAGTTGTAGCTGAAACAAGCAATGAAACTCCATCGATATTTTTTTTTAATGCACCGCGTGCGATGGTCAAGATTATCGCTTACCGAGCAAGTTTCCAACAATAGGCCATGGAAACGGACCTCTCGGGTGCCTCGATACATTCCGGTAAAAGCGAACAACGTGCCATATGAATAACGTAGTCGCACCGATCACGATGCAGGTGATCGCCTGCGCTGATGTGTTCAGGTTCAACATCCTGAAGAAACTGGGCTGTGTACAGGAAGGTTCAATCACTCATCAGACTACAATGAAGATTATTGTCTCGAAAACTATTTCACTAATACTGGCACAGCTGCGTTTCCTTCATTTCAGCACTCGCACTCGAATTTCTTACTGTTGAGCATTACACACGCTCACAAATATAACTTTGGCTTGAAAATGCTTCAAGTAGGCCACACTGCGCCGCTTATTTTAGTGCAGTATTTTATTAGCATTTCTTCTCATAATATTACCTTATGTTGAAAGGACTCGCCTACGACAACTATAGGAACAAAAATATTTTAACAATCATGTAAAAAAAAACGTGCAGCGATTGTAACCACGCGAACTAGTAGAAGTGAGTCTTAATATACGCTAATGCGGCAGAAAAACAAGCGAAGCACTTGCTTTCTGTCGACCGTCAAGGCGGCACTTAAGACACGGGGATGAATTTACAAAGCTTTGTGTTCGCAAATGTGCTGTGCCATTGGCCAACCGCATTCGTTAATAATATTTGCAGCGCCCGGATTGGCTAGAATTTCCTCTGAAGAACAATTCTAGTGCAATAAATTTTGTGAATACGGGCGCCGGTTTTAACTTCCGTGTCTGGTTAGGCATGCGGCTGAATGGTAAAGTTTTGTTCGTGTCCATTTCACGAAGAAATGTTTTTCTGACCATGCCAAAGCATTGTTCATGCCCTAAACTTAACAAAACATTCGTTACTTGAGCACAATTATATATTCCAGTGAATCTGACAGGCAATGGCCATGGATGAAATTTGGTCTCTAGCCAAAGATATATTAGACAATGTACGCCATTGCACTTATGCACATAATTCATAAACGCCTACGTGCTTTGCTCATTTGGGGAGACATGTTTGAGGGCCACTAATGCCACGAGACAAGTGAATGCTCGAGGTGCTGTGCTCATGAAGCGTAACAATAAAAAACCTAGCCCGAACGATGCGAATCTTAGTCAAGGTAGAGTGTACTAGTCCAGGTTAAATCTGCTTATTTTGGAGCACTTTACCTTGCTTCACACAATTTCCTTCCTGCATGCACATCCCAAATTCGTCCCTTGTTTTTTCACAATTAAGGTGCTGGAAATGTATTGCAAAAATGCGGCTGCTTTGGCGTTTACTGGACATAGAACGCATCGCTACTTCTGTGAGAAAAAGAACGGTTGAACGCATGTCATTCAAAGGAAATCCCAGACTATATATGTGCGCGGATGCCTTATCCTCGAGCATTGCGCTTAATGGTCATGCTGAGGCCGGTCCCTTAATATAAGAACTCTAATAACTTTCTTTGGTGTAGAAGCGTTCAACTTGGCGGCGCCCTTCACAATTTATCTGCACGCTCGCTTTACGGCAAGTTTTCCCTTGGTAGTCAATGAAGAAGAATCAAAATGAACGCTTTCCTCAAAATGAGAGGAAATATTTTGGAGCAGTGACGCGTGGTTCTCACCATGATCGAAAATAGGCGGGAAATGTTACAGCAACAAACATGATGATTTTCGTTTAAAAAAAAGCAAGAAACACCAGAGACGAGCACTAGCGCGCAGGTAAAGCACAAAACTATAATAGAATACGCTCAACAGTGCTATTACTATATTGGAGAGTCATTGCCTGTATTCACTTTCAAGCATTTCTTCGAGGTATATCGTGCCATGAAACGCTTAAGCGCATCATCCGAGACGGCTGTTTCCTTGAAGCCCTCGCACCCCGCACCCCCCTTTACTCCACATGTTAATTCTTCTTCAAGATCTCATCAAAATTGAAAACTCAAATTTTGCAGAAGTCTCGAAACAAAAAAGGAAAGGCTATAAAAAGTGGCATTTTCTACTTCAAAGAACCAAATAGACTCACAATTTCTTTCGCGCACCCGACGCGCTGCTGGGATGGCAACTACCATTCATTTATCTAGCTCCGACGGGACTATACAAGACTTCCATGGCTACACGTGTATTTTTACGTGGTTGCTGGATAAACAGCTGGAGCGGATTGACGTGCCCTTTTTATGCGTGAGAAATGAGATAACATACTTTGAAGCAGACGTGACCCTGTTTTATTTCTTCCATGTTTCCCTTTTATTTTTATTTCTTATTTTTAATATACTGTGCACCAACGTTCGCGGCTATCATGTATACATGTTTCGGCCGGTTTCCACAAAAGCAGGTCGCGATTGCGGAGACAATGACGACAAGTTAAAGTCCAGTGGTGACGCGGGATGTAGGCCCACCATTTTCAGGTGACCTGAAAGGCCAGGTGTTTGAGGCAAGAGAGAGAGAGAGCACACCAGATGTTCATTTGTAGCACCAGTGCTGCTTTACTTATAGCTTCGTTAAGATATTAGCCTGGAGCTTTTGCTTATATGTGCGTGCGTGCATGCGTGCGTTTGTGTGTGTGTGCGCGCGTGTGTGTGTGTGTGTGTGTGTGTGTGTGTGTGCGTGTGCGTGTGCGTGTGTGTGCGTGTGCGTGTGCGTGTGCGTGTGCTGTGTGTGGTGTGTGTGGTGTGCGTGTGTGTGTGTGTGTGCGTGTGCGTGGTGTGTGTGCGTGTGTGCGTGTGCGTGTGCGTGTGTGTGTGTGCGTGTGTGTGTGTGTGTGTGTGTGTGTGTGTGTGTGTGTGTGTGTGTGTGTGTGTGTGTGTGCGTGTGCGTGTGCGTGTGCGTGTGTGTGTGTGTGTGTGTGTGTGTGTGTGTGTGTGTGTGTGTGTGTTACACACTTTTATTTAGTTACAAGATTTTGTTACACGGCCCGTGCATATTGCTACTGTGATCGAATGATTCACCCTCTTCGGAATAAAAGCTCAATACGAACGTTCTGCTGTTTCTCAATCGCAACCGGGAAGTCGTATGTCTACGTACTATACATGTCGTCATATGAGAGTTGCACGTCAATGCGGACGTAATGTGCGCAATAACTGCCGCATTATTCTCGAAGCGCCAGATTTCCCATGTTTTAATGCACGCCAGTGCTCCGAAATACGAGCCAAAAGTCGTAATACTGCCATTATATGTATGACGGCAAAGGTAAATGGCAGAGGTAAGCCATTAGTACTCGGCCTACCGTCGCTGATGATGCTTTCTGTTCCGCTGATTGATTTCACCGCATAGGAAACGCAGCAGCGCCGCTTGAAAACGCCAGCCGTTTTCAAGGTCTCGTGGTCGCGCAGCTACTACACATTACGGAGTGACGGAGCCAGCGTCCTACTTTTTGGCTGCATTTTTTCTTTCTTTTTTCTTTTTCTTTTTTTCCTCTCCAGCGAAGCCCCGTTCGAACGCGGGGCTGCCTCTCGCCAGGCTTTCGCCCATTCCACGCACTTTGACTGCAGCTGCCGCCCAGCCATGCCCGTTCTCCCCAAGAAGCTTGTTGTTTAATGCTTTTGAGACTCGCGGTGGATCACCACAGCACTCGCCTACGTGGTGATGTACCTGGTGGGCCGTTTCTACCACCGCGTGTCCCAATATCCAAAGCGACCATTTCCGCTTCCGTTGTTCGGAAACCTGCCGAGTGACTGCTCGCGATCCACGCTATGCTGTAACGCATTCGTGGGCTTCCTATTCGCTTCCCGACTTACTGTGTTGAAGGAAGGTCGACGCGATGCAGGCTTCCACGCCTTTTCTATTGGCGCTGATGAAAGTGTGCGTATCTTCTACTCTTTTTTTTTTTCTTTTCAATGTGAGTGTTACGACGAGGTAAGGGAATATCAAACCTCTCTCACCGTGTCTGTCGTCACCGCTTTGCCATTGGATACCCCAAAGGTCCGGCATGCATTGGAGCCAGCGAATGAAACTTAGCGGACGCTAGTGAACATAGGGATAAAGCAACGAGCTACGTTTGCTTCACCGCATGACGGTGCGTCGCCTGCTGTTGAGATTGGCACAGCTCATCAATTTTTTGCCTTATTATTTGGTCATGTGTTGGACCACGGGCATTTTGAAAGGGAGGTAATGCTGTGGTGCTTCTGGTGGTTGCTCATTTTTTGGCATCTCCTTTGGCGGTTGCAAATAGTCTCCTAGCCTGCTTGAGTTAATCAGGTATGCTACACATTATTTTCATTCTAGCATTTTTGTATGCATCTCCTTAATCTTTCTTCTCTTCATCAAAACTTCTCTATCTACTGTTTTACGCACCATATGAATTATGACCACTTAGCGAAAATCGACATAAAACATAAGGGGCTGAAGGGACAAGGTAAGCGCTACTTCTATCTACCTTGTACCGCTACCTGTGCCTGTAACGGATCCAGTCATATCAATCTCTTCGCTGTTTTTTTTTTTACCAGTACTCTAAACGTCTCTTGCTTATCTGGACTGCTGATTGGTTGATACATCCATCCGCTTTATATCCAAGCGCTTCTGGAAGGTATGCCTCACCTGCTGACCTTACTGGGTGAATCTCTTCGCATTCCATTAAGATGTGCTGAGTGGTTTCCAGATTTTTGCTGCAGCATACACATGCATCAACTTAGTGCGAGTATTCCCTCTGTATTTATTTGTCCTTAGGCAATGAGCTCGAGCCTCAAATTGCAAGACACTGGCCTTTGTATTATCGTACAGATTTTCCTTTCTAATTTCTTTCTTCCCGTTCTTGTAAATCTCCATGGTCTTTAACAGCGAAGCTGTTCTAGCTAACCGTAAAAAGTGCCGCCTGCTGCCGCAAATAATCGCCGAGATATGACGTCACTGCGTTGCCTGGCAACCACCTCGCGGAGCGGCGTGTGCCTCGCCTCCTCTCCGTACCATGCACATGTTGCCTTGACATGGGACGTAAAGGAGAGGGAAGGAGAGCATGCGCGCGGCGTGCGCAATGCTCGGGAGAGAGAAAGAGAAAATGAGAGCGAGAAAAGAAATTGTAGCAGCACCAACGAGGCAACGCGCGGAGCGGCGGCTGACGCCGCCCGCATTCCCCGGCTACTGCCGACGCCATCCGCACTTCCCCGTTTCCCCGCATTAGCGACGAATGCGCGGGGTGTCCGTGACTGCAGCAGGTAGTCTCGGCAGGTTTCGACCAGCCACGCCCCGGCAAGCCGTGACGTCACCGGGGAGACACGGCAGGAGTAACCGCCGTGATGGCGGCACAACTCTCGTGGACTCTGTGGCGAGCACATGTATAGCCTTGACATGAGACCACCAAAGAAGATGCCGCTCATCTTGAAGCGCGCCACGCGGCCAAGCGAGAATCTGCGCGTCGGCGGCGAGCCGATTCAGAATACCGTGCCTATAGCAGCACTTAGTATTTCCTATCAAAACTTAGCCAAACCTAGTAAAACCTGAAAAGAAGCTAGGTCGACCCCCAGCTCCGCTGTTTACTTCAGCCTTGCACCACTAGTTCAAGCTGACCACTTTTAACAGCGAAGCTGTTTAAGCCAGCCGTAATTTGTGGTGCGTATCAAGAAACTACCAAGAAAGAAAAGAAACTTTCTTGCCGAGGCGGGATTCGAGCCCGCGTACCCCAGGTCCCAAGGCGAGCATGGTAACCACTAGGCTATACAGCCCAATCTAGAGAACATAAAACAACCGGAATGTTACCGAACTGCTGTCGATGGAGCCGACCACTAAGCTATACAGCCACGCGTGCAGAACATGCATTTATACGAGCCACATGATTGCGTTCGAGCGTCGCCGTCTTCGTCCACTGCTGGCGCGTTCGTACGCTCGTACTCTGATGATAAGTGGTTCTTGAGGGAAAGGGAAAGGTTGGCGCTATCTTCTGCTCGTGCTCTGCGAGGTGAAGCGGTTTTGCGCGCTATGAGAGCGAGAGAGAAAAAGACGTATTCACGGAGCGGGTCTCATGGAATATGGTGTCGGCATTGGAACGAGGTGTCGGTGTTGCAAGCTGCGCTATGCAACGCACAGTGACGGCCGTAAGTCCGAGGCGCGCGAAAAGAAATTATCATCATCATCATGAGTAATAAGATGAAAAGTTCGCGCGCACTTCCGGAAAATGCTGGGCAACGATCACCCAGCTTCGCTGTATCAAGCGTTGCGTGGCCGAGTGCAAGGTTAAGCGTTTTCTTTTTTTTTTTTTTAGTTTCCGTTCTTTGCATCCAATTCACTGCCTCTGTTTCTCTCCCTTTCATTTTCATGACTCGTGGTTGTCTATTTACACTTTCAATTTCCCTGTACTTGGTTGCCAGATTTGTTGACCTCTTCATCCATTCTGTAGGTAGGTAGGTAAAAACTTCATTTTTGTCCGGCAAGTTAATAGGGTGGGCTTCACCTTGCCTAGGCGTCTGCCACGAGCCCTTGGGCTCTGGCGGCGGCGTCGGCGTCGGCCCACTGGACTGCCCACAGTTGATCTTCTGGAGTTGAGCTGAGCAGCACAGCACACCAACGCGCGCGGAGGCTTTCGCTAGAGGCTGTCTCCCCGTTGCTACTCGTTAGCCCTTGGCATTCCCACAGCATATGCTCAAGAGTTGCTCTTGAGCTGCATGACTTGCATTCGTTTGTCGTGTGTATATATGGATATAGTATATTCCACATTACTGGATTACTGTATGTCCTCGTTTGTAACTGTGTCCTCGCTTTTTAGGTACGGCACCTGAAAACGGTTTCTGTCCACTTCCACCGCCATCTACAGGCTGTCCAATCCAATTCATATGCGACAATCAATCGGGCTCGTTTTTTCTAATATCAAAAGGGCGTGTTTTATTAGCGATAGCAATTATATGGACACTCCAAAGCGGATTTCGGCCGTCGGCGTCGCCGTTGCCGTCGCCGTGAGGTTCCGTATAACGCCAACGGCGATGAAATCGTCGCCGCGCTCCGGACGCTGTATGTGCGAGTGAAAGGGCGCGAGGGACGCGCGCTTTCACTGGGGAGCGAACGCATGTCGGAGAGCAAACGCGCGTTCTTCGCCGTGCTCCCTGAAGGGCTGCAGAATTAAACGTCTCTTTCCTCCTTTACAATCACCATATAGAGAGAGCAAACGTGACTTCTTCCGTCTCGCGAAAGGCCGTGGGGGGACGGGAGGGAGGGAGGGGACGCGACGTTTAGCTGCAGCACCAAATGCGTATTTATATAAAAAGTGTCGCAGTGCGAGCATCAATTGCGAGAAGGTGGGTAATGATAGTTCAACTGTATAAACTTGGACTGCTCGACGCCGTCGGCGTTTTGCCCGCGTTCGCTGAAAATGTGTCCCATTCTGATCACTCGTCGTCGCCTCCCTTCCTTCCCCCTCCCTCCCCTCCCCCACTGCCTCTCGCGCAAAACCTCCGAGTCGCCCCAGAGGCACCGGCAACGTCCCCGGCCTGCAGTCACCTACTCTTCCCCGGCCGAACCACCTTTCTGCCGCGTGCGTTCGGTCTCCGCGAACGCGCGAAGGCCTCGCGGCCCCCAAACGCCACACCAAGACGAAGAAGATAGCGTCAACCTTTCCCTTCCCTCCAGAACCACTTAACATCATCATCATCATCATCATCAGGCGCGTTTGCTCTACATATATGGTGATTGTAAAGGAGGAACGAGAAGTGGGGTAAGATTTCAACGCTGCTCGACGAGTGTCCCATTCTGATCTCGTCGAAAACCTCCGAGTCGCCCCCAGAGGCATCGGCAACAGTCACCAACGCCGCGTGCCTTCGGTGCGAACGCGGGCAAAACGCCGACGGCGTCGACAACAGTTCTGCGGGTTGCTGGTGCTGCTGCATGTCCAAGATTATACAGCTGATAAAACTACTATCCTTACTCCGCATAGCTCTCTACTAATTTGCTATCGCAATTGATGCTTCCCCTTTTGGGTGAAACAGCGACAATTTTTTTTTTAATTTCTAATCAGTAATAGGCGGGACACTGACTTCTCCTTGAGCTCTGCTTAGGAAGCCAAGTTTTTACTTTTCTGGGCATCTTCAGATTTAAAGGATAGAACGGTTTCATACACACCAGTAATTTTTATGGGGTTTTACTTGCCAAAACCACGATCTGATTATCAGGCATGCCATAGTGTGGGACTCAGGAATAATTTGGAACACTTGGGGTTCTTTAACGTGCACCTAATTCTAAGTACACGGATGACATCGCATTTCGCTCCCATCGAAATGTGGCCGCCGTGGTCGGGATTTGATCCCGCGACCTCGTGCTTAGCAGCCCAACACCATAGCCACTAAGCAACCACGGCGGGTGCCTGTTCAATTTATATCCTGAATAATATGGTAAGCGAACCTCGTCGGCTCATTGTCTGAGAGCCTGAGTCACATGCAAGATAAAGAAAATTATTGCCTGAACGTGAATCCCATTGTCGTCCCATCCTCCGAAATGATGCATGTTATGTGTCATGTTCATTATCATAGTGTTATAAGGTCTACTGCTGGACAAAATCCTCTCCTGTGAGAATAATCAATTTCAAATATTCTCAATTTGCAATATTCCTACATTCTTCTATCCCCCCCCCCCCCTTCCCATTTTCTTGCAGCAGGCAGCAAAACTTTGACAAAACTCTCATTTTAGCCCATCCCAGCGTTGCGCTGCTTATTTCTACCACTGTGGTTATCCAGTTCATAGTTTCATCATCAAAAGTAATTCTTCCCGACTGCGCACACACCTCTATGAGAAGCCAAATTACACTACATTGCACTGCATTGCAATTGAATCAAGGGACACAGATAGTAAGCTCGTGTGCCCTATCTCGAAGAAGATCGATTCTGTGGAAATGGCCAAGATCCATGGCATTTCATGAATGGGAAATAGTGTCCACTCGTAATTATAGCACGAAGCTATAAAAGAATCCCGTACGGGTTTCTCAGAAACGGGAAACTCATACTAATTTCTGGTTCTAAAAAAAACCTTATGAGTTTCTTTTTTTTTTTTTTGTTCTCTGTCGTATGCCTTTGTGCTACTGATGGGATGATGACAATTTTTTCTTTTAACACACTCTCCCGAAGTTCATTTTGCTCCTTTTCTTTGCGTGACGACGTGTTCACGAATTGTTCCGTTTCTTTCTCTCTTTCTTTTATTACACTCTTGCTCCGCCATGGTACAAGTGTAGCAAACCAGACGTTCATGTGCTTACCCCTTCTTGGCATTCCTCTTCATAAACCGCAATGATGGATCAATGGCTACAACACTGCCGATTTGAACAGCTATTTTTGCAATTGATCGATTGACTGATTATTGATTGATTGATTGATTGATTGATTGATTGATTGATTGATTGATTGATTGATTGATTGATTGATTGATTGATTGATTGATTGATTGATTGATACCGCTGCTGAACACAGCGCCGTTTTCCCTGGTTCCGGCCCCACGACCGCGTTCCGATGGCAGTAGACTGTGAAAAGGCCCTTGCATTTGCGGTGCGTGCAAAAGAACCCAATCTGGTTTCATACACAAGGAACTCTCCCTATGACGTCTCGTATTGTCTACTTGTAGCAACTCTTCCCATTCCATCTCTGTAGCTACAGCAGGCTCCGCGCCAGCGCGAAGCTTCCTGCAGCATAACACAGAATACTTAAAAGCTTTCACAGAGCACTACTATTAAACAATGTAATAGATAACGAGTCTCTTATTACGTACTAACGCTCGGGAGCCCATCAAGCTCTGTTGAGATTTTTCTCTCGATACTCGCCCACTCTTCTGAGAGGAAATAAAGCTGGTTTATGCATTCATTCAAAGTATATCGACCCTCGCTGTCCTCCGCAAGCAATCGCTGCCTACCCTGCCTGAATACAAAAGAAAATCAGTGTTAGTATGGCTTTGGAGAATAAGCCGCTTTGAACTCAACATACGACACAGAATTTCAAATGACTGCTGCGCCGTAAACTGCGAGCCAATATTCACCCATAACGTTGTCAAGACTACATATCCTTTTTTTTTCATTCTTTCTCTTTTTTCCAAGCAGACGGAATCCTTTATGCATGTCATGCTCGCCGCTCGGGAAGACGCTATCCTCGAAAAGAAAGGCGATCTCGTGAACCTCACCTAAGGCAACATGATCCAGGTTGTCATGAAACTTGTTACCGGTATGTGTCTTGCTTTGCAGACACTTCATCCTTACTTTCATTTACCTTTTACTGCGACAGAATATACGGTGTATGAACTAAAAGATGAATCTGGGTTGGTTCATTCCGCGAGTTGGCAAGTCTCACTATGTCCACCTCCGCGCCGAAGAGCCGCGAAAACGCAGTTCTGCTAATCCAAGCTTTCTATTCTTTGAAATGCAAATTGAAGTGAAGGGGTGTCCGCGGAGAGCAACTTGTTTAGGGATTGGCTAGCGCTATAGAGAGAGAGAGAGAGAGAGAGAGACAGAATAAAGGGGAAAGGCAGGGTGGTTAACCAGATTGGAAGATCCGGTATGTTACCCTACGCTAGCTAGCGCTATGCTTTATGTGGTGGCTACCAGAAGTTTTACGGAAACACGACATCAAGCGGTACTCGCTGCAGACCATTTCAAAGCGTCTGGACTTCAGATCATTTTATGATTAAGAAATACTGGGATTGGGGCAAACATCCATCTCTGGAGCAAAAATGTGTTAGAGCACTTATAGAGTTTAGAAGTACAGCTGTCGGAGTTATTTTTTACAGTCCTCCTGCAGCATCCTACTGTGTACGCGCAGTGCTCACTCTCTCCCTTTTTTTCCATGTTTCTATTCCTCCTTTCCCTTACGCCCAACGTAAAGTTGGAAACCTAACGCTCTTCTGGTTGACCTCCCTGCCTTTGCTATCCTTATTTTCCCTAGCTCTCACTCTTGCAAGAACAAACAAGCAGATTTACTTACTTATTTATGAATACTGCGATCTTATACAAGATCCTAGCAGCGTGGTACACATGTAACTACAGAGAATGGGAACAAAAATGGGGGAACTACACAGAATATAGAACATATTATTGTGAACGACATGACAGGCACCGCAGTTCATATAACGTTAAGTACATACAATGTATATAAGATTAACTAACAAGAAAAGAAACACCGTGAAAGTATATCAAAGGAACGGATGGGAGAGAAAGAAAGCGTTGAAAAACACAATCTCGGCACAAGCAGCACTTTTTTCTCTTTACCTTCCTTCCTGAAGATATGTTTTGAAAGTCAACAACGAATGTTGGGATTTTATTATGTCAGTCAACTTGTGCCACTCAACTACAGTTGACGAAAAATGACACGATTGCATGCGAATGTTCTACGATTCGCAAATCATTTACGTCAAGGCTACCATATGATTGTCACGTCGCAAAATTCATTCAAATCTACAAATGGGAGACACAGACACGCCATCTAGTTTCAGGCTAACATCATTACCGAGAGCATCCTGTGAATTACGCGAGCACATAAGAAGGAAGGAAAATAAGAGGAGAAAGGCAGAGTGGTTAACCAGGTTAAGTGTCCGGATGGCTACTCTGCACAGGGGGATGGCGTAAGCACATAATTATGAAACATATCCCAATTTTTTAGAGACTACCTGTGGCCTAATTAATATGGTTTTCGTAGCGGATTAGCAATTATTGCGCAGCTAACTGAAGTAGTTCATAACCTTGAACTTTCGATCAACAGCTACAGTCAAGTGGATATCTCACTAAAACATTTGATTCTGTCTGTCGTAAAAAGTTTATAGCGAAATTAAAACTTGCGCTCGGTAACGGGGAAGTAACCACCTGGACTAAAACGTTTTTATTTTTGTTTGTGAAAACAGGTCCCAATTTGCACTAATAGAAAACGTGTCACCCAAAACTGCACTAGTCACATCCGGGGTGCCGCAGATATCTGTGTTTGGGCCAAAGTAGTTCTTCAAATTTAATAACTACATGCCCATCAACATATTTGATCTGCTATCGCGGTATGAGTCCAAGGACCGGGGAAAATCATTGACGTTGACGCGACTTGGCTTCATGGAATAATTCGTGAGCAGCCCCCGCTAGCATATAAAGGAACACACGGAACGAAATAACACTTCATAAAATTAAATTAAGCCCCGCAATGAACAAGCACAAAGCTAAACACACTGATCGAAAACTTGCAACTTGATGAAACGCTATCACAGGCTATCTATCCCTGGATGGTGGCCCACAGCAGTAGATCAGTGGCTATTATATGGTGCTCTTGAGCTCGAGGTTGAGACTTCGATATCGGCCACGGTGGCCGAATTTCGATGAAATGAAATGCAAGAGCGTTTGTGTGCTTGCACTTAGGTGAAACTCAACCTGGAGTTCTCCACTACGGGGTGCCTCATAATGAGATCGTGATTTTGGAACGTAAAACTGTGGAATTTATTTGTAGTTTTATCCTGGCCCGGCGGGGAGCAAGCCTTGCATTTGTCAGACGCCGACTTTCTGCAGCCGTCCACCCGGCAGTCTCAATATGAACAGTTTCGATGACTCCACCCAAAGCATTGACCTTCTAATGTACAGAAAGTGCGTCACATCATGTGAGCAGTTCTTTACCAACACTGCAACCGTTGGATTACACATACTCGTAAGTGGAGCACCGCTATTTGATGGCAGTTGCAGAATAATCACGCTGGTTTCGCATCTGGCGTGATGTCAGCGATCCGGACAACGTATGGCTTTTTTTTTTCCTACCTTCCATGTTCCATCAATGCTTTTGCCGTCTTTTTCTATTTCCCGTTAGAGAGTAGCAAACTAGAACAAACCATCTGAGGCCAAACCTACTACTCTTTCTGTAAACAATTTCGCTGTTCCACGTTACGGCCGCCACAACACTGAGTCTTCGAATAATTCTCTAGTGGCACGCGTACATTTATGTCCGTAGAGCTCTACAAAACGTGAATTCAGCCTCAGCGTTGAAGCGAACGCTGCTTCACGTACGCGTCCTTTCCCTGCCACGAGGTAAAGAAGGTGAACAGCGCCAGACCTGATGAGATTTTTAATGTCCGTCGGCAACATCCAATCTCGGCTCTCGGTAATATCCAATCACGCTTTTCATTAGTGAACCTTACACAATTAATTTTTTTTTCTCCTGCAACTGGAGCGGACACTTCGGCTAAAGAGCTCCATTGGCTCTTTCTAAGGATGGCGAAAGAACCTAGCATCCAAGTGAAGATTAAGAGGGAAATCAATTGAAGCGCACGTAGGTAAGAAAGCCCGTTTCGTTAGGAATATCGTTAAAAGTGTTAGCGCAGCGCCAGTTATAAGAATAATCAAAGCGGAAAAACGAGTCACCGTTGTAATATCAAGTCTGAAAAGTGCTAAGTAGCTTTTTGTCTGTCTTTTCTGTTTCGCGTATGAAGTACAATTTACACGCGATGCACGTCCGTGATCACAGCGGGAGACTTTCGGATAGCGTTAGTAACCTAGCGATAAAGTCTAAATTTAGTGAACTTTTAGTTATGCCTTACCGACAACTTTGCCTTCTTGGAATCTTAGCGAATTTATAGTGATTTTTTAGTGACATAAATAGCCAGTAAATTGCCCTGGTGAAACTCCTCAAGGAACATTAGCACATTTCAATGCTCCTCCACCATTTCATCCCAAGAGGATGTGCGCCTCCCATTTTCGCTTCTTGTAAAGGCATAACTAAGAGCTTATTAGTGAGCCATCTGAATACGTCAAAGCAGCTGCTCTATGCAAAGTCCCGGAAAATTTGCAGAACTTCCAATCTGATGCCAATATAAAAAAAACATCAGCATGGTATTGCTTTGTGCTTTCACTTTCCGACCGTTAGGTGGCCAACTTAAAGCAGCTATAGTTTCAGAATAATAAAGAATGCACCTAGGAACAATTAAAACATGAAAAATATAAAATTCCGAGCCATTTGTCATCGTCATAATCAATGAACAACATTTAGCTAACAATGTAAGGCGTTCTGCGCCGCACCTCTTTGCAACAGAAAATGTTACCAGAACTGCTTTTACCTGCCCCGCACGGCCCCATGAAAGCGCAATTGTCCGTACAGTAAAACCCTGAGTCGAAGCTAACGTGAGCAAAGTTAGAGCTTGCCTCGTTATCCACTGATGGCCGCTGATAATCAGATTACCTCTTAATCTGTGTACTGCTTAATCTGCGCTAAAACTCTGGCTGCCACTATATGTGGCCGGTGGCGTATAGCGTGCAGAATAGTCCCTCTTCAAACTCCTGGTTTCCAATACGTTAAGGTAGTAGCGAACTCACTAAAAGCATCTTTAAAATTAATTGCATAATTCACAATTTTCTTCTTTTCTTCTCTTTCTTTTTTTTCCTTTTTTTTTTTGGGGGGGGGGGGGGGGGGGTATTTATTTTCTCTCCTCTGGTTATTTCAAGCAGTTTAGATTTCGCAGAGTAATCCGAGTGCAGTACGCTAAATGTCTGCTTTATTAAGTAGCCACCCGTACTAACCTAGATTCACCTTCATTGCGCGTTCATATTCGTAATGCTCTTCTGCATTGTGTCGTACAGGAAAATTCATAAATGACGGCGTTCGTTGTACCATGTTGCAACAAATCAGACATGAATACGCTTTGACAAAGGTGAATAAAGTTATCGAAAAGCTGTTTCACGACTAGTTAGGTGTAAGTTGCATATCTATTTGCCGTATTGATCGGCTTAGAAAAAACTGCACCAAAAAGGTTGATTATATCACACTTGCCGGATTACAGAGAAGAAGTACAGAGTAACGCCCGTAAATTGAAAGGAACGCGAATATATATACAAAACCACTATTCAGCTAAAGCACTTCCAAAGCGGATACTGCTTTAGGAAAGCGCAAAGCCGGACAAAATGAAGGGGAGAAGCAGTGTTTCGCTTCCAAAGAACCATGAAGGGAAAAAGATAAAGATCACGCGCAAAGCATTCCCAAAAAAACGACGCATCATATCGCAGCTTACTACTAATGCACAGCAATTACGTCTACTTTTGGTAAACAAAAGGAGCATCGTTAACTGGAATCACTTTTGCTCACTTGTGACCCACTTTTTTTTTGTAATCTAGAAGACCTGGCTGCATGACGCGTCTGGCAATTAGGCGATTACGGGAATGGGCCGTCGGGATACAGCGGTGTGACAGGGATTGTTTTAAAAACAAATTATTTCTCAAAATGACAACTGTGCGCTACCAGAAATTTACACTGTATTGGTGACTGGTGCACATGCTGGAATACGGTACTGAACATTGAAAACAAGCTAACTCGTTACGTGTTACAAACAAGAAACAACTTAGAACATCCGTTCATTCACTCAAAAACCGTGGCATAGTAGAGATGGATTATTACAACTACATTGGCGTGACGTTAAGCAACAAACATTTCTAGTCTACATAAATTTCCACTATTTGGTCATCGGCACTAAAAAAATATTTTTTTTTGAAAAAAGTTCAAAATGCGTCACCTAGTGTTGAAGCTCCCGCATAAAACGCTTGTCTTAAAGCAAAGCTGGAATACGCAGCGATTTTATGGGACCCACACAATAAAGGGACAATAAAGGCGACATTAAACAACTCTAGCTAGTTTAGAGAAAGTCAGTGCGATACTTTTTCAGTAAGTACCGCAAACGCGACTCGCCCACTTCATTAATGCATCGGCGCTCTCTTTTGCTGGCGTCTCGAAGAAAATTTTGTCGCTTTGCGTTTTTCGCTTAACTGTCTCACTGGGAATGTTAAATTTACCATCCCAGCATCTACAAAGCCCCACACAACTATAGAAAAACTCGACGTACTCAAAATAGAGCTCTGGTGTCAATTTCTGCCAGAACAAAACCAATTAGGAACAGTTTCTTTCCTAAAGCTGTTTCTGAGTTGAATGGACTCCCTGAAAATATCTTTGATGCTAACAATTCTGTGCACGAACTGGAGTGTCACTTTTACGGCTGCTAAATATACTGTCCAAGTGTATGTTATTTATTTCGGCATTTCTTTTGAAAGTTTGATTGTCTTTTGTTCTGGTTGTTCTCTTTTGTACGGTTGAAAGCCTCTCCTGTCTGGACCATGCAAGTGGTTTGCGGTATCTATAAAATAGAAAATGAAGGAATTGAATTACAATGAAAAAAAAATGGCGCAGTTTCACCCGAAATGCGAAGCATCAATTGCGATAGCAATTTAGTAGAGAGCTATACGGAGTAAGAATCGCAGTTTTATCAGCTGTATAAACTTGGACATGTCACAGCACCAGCAACGCACAGAACTGTTGTCGACGCCGTCGGCGTTTTGCCCGCGTTCACACCGAACGCGCGCGGCGTTGGTGACTGTTGCCGGTGCCTCAGGAGGCGGCTCGGAGGTTTTCGACCAGATCAGAATGGGACACTCGTCCAGCAGCGTCGGAAACCTTACCCACCTTCTCGCCTCGCAACGTTCTTATATAAATACGCATTTGGTGCCGCAGCTAAACGTCGCCTCCCCTCCCTCCCTCCCTCCCTCCCGGCCCCCCACGGCCTTTCGCGCGATGGAAGTCGCGTTTTCTCTCTATATATGGTGATTGTAAAGGAGGAAAGAGACGCTTAATTCTGCAGCCCTTCGGGAGCATTTCGCAAAACGCGCGTTTGCTCGCTGATGTGCGTTCGCTCCCCGTGAAAGCGGGCGTCCCTCGCACCCTTTCACTCGCACATACAGCGTCCAGAGCACGGCGACGATTTCATCGCCGTTGACGTCAAACGGAACCTCACGGCGACGGCGACGGCAGAAATCTGCTTTGGAGTCTCCATATGATTGCTATCGCAATAAAAAACTTGGACGAAGCTTAAGCTTCGCCTTTAAGAGTGGAACGTGATAGCATTCGAGGATCCCTGACTGCTTCTCACGCTTCCCGGCAAATGTAGCTTATGTAACCGTAATGTTACATAACACACTTGCGGCGTAATGTTACACACTTGCGGCGAACGATATACGAGGTCTGTTGGAAAAGTATCCGACCTTTGGCCGAAGAAAACAAACTGGCATAACTGGAGCGTTGGAAACCTAATCACCATCAAAGTAATCTTCTTGTGACTCCACACACTTCTGTCTGCGGTGCTGCCATTGTTGGAAGCATTCCGAATAGGCCTCTTTCGGAACGGAGTTTAGCTCAGCTGTTGTTGCAGCCATAATGCCCTCTCTTGTCGAAATCGCGCTCCTTTCTATGGCCTCTTGATTTTGGGAAACAGCCAGAAGTCTCAGGGGGCCATATCAGGAGAGCTACAGCTGCTGTTGAACTACAGGAGTCTGGTTTTTTGCCAAAAAAAGTCTGAATCAAGTGCGAGGAATGTGCAAGAGCATTGTCGTGATGGATTCGCCAATTTCCTGTTGAGCACAACTCCCGTCTCTTGCACCGCACAGCATCACGTAGGCGACGGAAGACATCCCTCTAGTACTCTTTGGTTATTGTTTGACCTTGTGGTGCGTACTCGTGGTGTACCACACCGCGGGAGTCAAAGAAAGCAGTCAGCATCACTTTGACGTTGCTGCGCACTTGGCGGACCTTCTTTGATCTTGGTGACGTGGAATGCTTCCACTGTGACGACTGCGATTTGGTTTCCGGGTCGTACCCGTACACCCAAGAATCGTCACCAGTGATTATGGCGTTCATGAAGTCGGGGTCACTGTTTGTGGAATCCAACATGTCCTCTGAGACTTCAACACGAAGTGGCTTTTGCTCCACCGTGAGCAGCTTCGGCACGAATTTCGCCGCAACTCTCTTCATGGCCAAATCTTCGGTCATAATGGAATGTGGAGAAAAAGTGCTGGATGCCCACCTATTCCGCAATTTCTCGGATAGTCACATGACGGTCCCGCATCACCACAGCGTTCACTTGGGCAATGACCTGGGGCCGTATTCTGTAACGCTTCGGTTTTCGAAGGATTCGGTTTGCGTGCAGCGATTGGTCGCCGCCTGGGTGACGCCATCGCCTCAGGGCGCGAACGCATTTTTTGCTGACGTCACGCACATGTCAATCACGCGGAAACCGAATTTGTCGTCTGCTACGAAGCGAAGCCGCGCGGGCTGCTTCGGTCTGATCCGAAGCGCGGTGTGCCGTGTGCAGAGCCTGTGCGTGCCGTGTGCACGGGCGAGATCGCGGCACTCGGAGCAAAATGACGGCGTGTGCGGTGCCTGTGGTGCCTGTTATCGTGCTTTTAGCGAGCCTCCGTGATAGACAGCGACAACCTCGACGTCGACAAGACGCCTTTGAGATGACAGATGAGGGATTCAGGCGACAATTCAGATTCTCAAAAGAGACAGCGCTCCGACTGTGCGAGGAACTTGAGTGTGTATTTTGGCCGCAACGCGAAGTTGGCGTACGACGTCTCACCTAGCGGCATAAATGGGTCAACCGAAGTAAACAAAATTCGTTAAGTCACTCACCGCCAGTACAACTCACAAGCGTTTCATGATGAAAAACGTAAACCTCATCAATACCATGAACAAATTATTTTTATTTACCAAGAAGCGCTCGTAAATTGGTATATTTTTACTCGGTTTGTGACGTTCACTGCCACAAAAAGAAACCTTCGCACCGATTGCTCTCTGCCCTTTCACTTGTTTTCATTACGTCAACGGACCGCCCCAATGTGACGCCACCGCCAAACCGAATCCTTCGAAAACCGAAGCGTTACAGAATACGGCCCCTGGTCATTTCGGCATGTTGATGGCCGACCGGAGCGTGGCTCGCTCTCCGCTGATGTGCGGCTGTCTTTAAACCAGTTGTACTACTCCTTAATCTGCGTGCTGCTCATAGCATCGTCACTGAAAGCCGTATGAATCTTCTGAATGGTTTCCACTTGGCTGTCGCCGAGTTTCTGGCAAAATTTGATGCAGTAGCGCTGCTCCAGTCGCTCGGTCATTTTCCTTGCAATAAAAAAAACCGACGTGAGCACTGCGCACTATCTCACTCAAACTCTGCGTCTCAGCGACTGACGCTATCGGCAGTCGGGAAAAAATTCGCACATGCGCACGAATGTTCTAGGTCAGCTGATGCAAGCGCGCTTGTTTATATCCATCAGGTGTTCGCAAAAAAAAAATAATAAAGTTGGATACTTTTCTAACAGACTGATATGTACGAAGGCGAGCTTTCTGGTAGAAATTCGGCCTCTTGAGTGGGCTGATCACGGAGGTAGTGCACAGCCGCGCCCAGAAAATTACATCATGTTTGGGTTTTTGTTATTATTTCGCACTTTTAATATTTCAGTCTGAGAAGATTTAACATAAAAGGCATGCGCTGTCGGTGTTTTGGAGCATGACGTTTGTTTATGGGCTGTCATTCTCAAAATTCCGAGGAATAACTTTGTCAAAAATGCAAGAAGAGGTCGGCTATATTTCCTAACCACATAACTGATCCAAATCACCTGTAGCGCTCGGTTGCGTCTTCATTTCCTGATCAGCTCAATTATCCGTAACAATCTCAACAATACCATAACAATTCTATGTTGCTTTAAATCCGCAAAGCCTTTTGCTACCTCTTAATGTTGCTTCTATTATCTGTCACGTCATCGCCCGTTGAGTGTTTAGCTTCCTTAAAGTTGCTTTCTTTTGTTCTGTTCTGTTACACATTGATATTTCATTGGAGAGATTAAGGCAGAGAGCGCCTCGGCATCGCAATTTCTGCACGATGTACAGCAAAAAAATAGATAACTAAATGATAACAATCTTAATCTTTCTCACTACAAGTTTCGACCCCATTGATTAGTACTGGATGGCAAAAAATGCTCAAGTACGCCGGTTGGTTGCCATTCGTGGCTTGGAAGCACCTGCTCATAGTACTCAAATATCCATTTTTGTGTGTCTGTGGATTTCTTTCTTGTGGTCCAGATCCCCTAAGACTGGTTCACAAACAGTGTGGGATACAGAAAAAAGAAATAACCAAACTGTCAGCAAACAGGGAGCAAACACTATGATTGCGTCCAACTAAACTGTAAAAGATTTTACACCCTTGAAAACAAATAAGGGTTTAAATCGATTTATAACTAACACCCTTACACCCAAAAAAAAGTGTAAGGGTGTGCGTTATAGACAAATATACACCATTTAATGAAAAATAAGAGCACATGGATAAGGCCAGCCAGATCGTCTATTTGACGCCTGCAGTGCAACCACTGAGCCAGCCGGATCGCCAGTGCTTGGCACGAGTGTGAGTCGCTCGGGCAACTAGCTGTTCCTGCTCTGCGTCGCGTGACTTATCGGTTACGCCTGACGCTACCATCTGAACTGTTCAGTACACCCATTTACAATTGGTGGAGGTGCTGGGTCTTTAAGAACTTCTACACCCTGGAATTCCAGTCTCGGACTCTGCCACCAGTCATGCCTGAATCTCTACAGCAGACATCGCCGCCACCGTCCGTGGCCTGCTCTGGCACTCTTCGGCACAGAGATCCAGCGGTGTCTACCGCTCAGGCCGCAAGCACACTGACGCAGACGCTCTGTCTGCCTCCCTCTCCACCTTTGAGGCGGTGTCGTCGGTCGACATAGACACCTTCGCATCAGAACAGCGCAAGGATCCCTCGGTGGCCTCTCTTTTAGATCTCCTTTCTGGCTCGCCTGCATCTCCCATCTCGGGTTCCCTGCGTCGCCAAGCTGCCCATTTTGCCGTCCGGGATAAGCTCTTGTATAGACGCAACTACCAGCCCGATGGTCGCAAGTGGTTCCTAGTCATTCCGATGACTTTGCGTTCCGATATGTGCACACAATATGCACACGTAGGCTTTTTGAAGACGTGTGAGCGCCTGCGGCAGCGTTACTACTGGCGAAGAATGTTTACCTTTGTCCACAAGTTTGTACGCTCGTGCCCTCAATGCCAACACCGCAAATCCCCGCCTCATCCGGCCCACGGTTTATTAAAGCCGCTTCCGTGCCCTGCTCGTGCCTTCGACCATGTCGGAATCGACCTGTACGGGCAGCTACTGCTAACACCCGTTGGAAAAAGATAGATTATTGTCGTCGTCGATCACCTTACACGGTATGCTGAAACTGCCGCTCTACCTGCAGCCACCGCCAATGACATTGCATCCTTTCTGCTCCATCGTTTCATTCTTCGTCATGGCTCCCCTCAGGAACTGCTGAGCGATAGAGGCCGTGTGTTTTTGTCGCAAGTGGTTGAAGCTCTGCTTGCTCAATGCCGCGTTGTTCAGCGAACCACCATGGCGTACCATCCTCAAACTAATAGGTTTACGGAGCGTTTCAATAGAACTATTGGGGACATGCTCGCCATGTACGTTTCATCGGATCATACAAACTGGGACATTATCCTCCCGTCTGTCACGTACGCATATAATACATCCACTCAAAGTACTAGAGGATTTTCTCCCTAATTTCTCCTCTGCGGTCACCAACCTTCTCATATCATCGATACGGTTTTACTTTATCAACCAGACGCGTCAGAGTATGCTCCCGTTTCAGCCGTCGCTCGATACGCCGAGGAATGCCGTCCATTAGCCCGAAAGTTCACCTCCGCCGACCAGCAACGACAAAAAGGCAATCGGGATGGCGACACCACGAACCCGAACTTCGCTCCCAGCACACTTGCATTGGTGTCCGTCCCTTGTACCACGCCTGGACTTTCGACAAAACTTCTCTCGAAATATGACGGACCATACCGCATCGTCGAACGCACCTCTCCGGTCAACAGTGGAGCACCGACGAGGGGGGTTTCGGGGGCTGTAACCCCCCCCCCCCCTGAGGCCAACTTAAGCCCCCCTTTTGTTTAAACCCCTTTTCTTTCCTTGCGCATTTGAGTACTGCAACTAAGATGTAAGACGCGCAATCGTCGGCACACTCTGAAAAATCGCATTTTTTGACAATTTCCCGTGAATAAATTGAAATTAGTGCTGTTTAGATGGTATTGGCAAACTTTCAACCCCCCCCCCCCCTGGCAGAGCTCCTGGGTGCGCTACTGCCGGTCAACTATGTCATAGAGCCGCCTACACCGAGAGCCGACAATCGCCGCCGTGGACGAGATGTTGTCCACGTTCACCGCTTGAAGCAATACTATAACCCGCTCGTATCCACGTCGTAAGTCGCCAAGATGGCTCCGTTTTGCACCGGGGGTAATTGTAATGAAAAAGTCACAGGCCTGTGCGGCACACGCAGCACAGTCACAGCGTAAGCTGGTGGAGCAGCTCAAGAGTAGCTCCAATTCGGGCACCACGCACAACAGGGTCTTCGCGGCAGTCTGTTCGCCTCGTTTTGATGAGAACGATCTGAACTGTCCGCCCGGCGTCGACGGCGAGCTGCGGCTTGTAATTCTCTCTGCACAGCAGTCTGCTGAGCCCGATCAAGCCTTACAACTGCAACTTACATGTCGGGCGCGCCGCGTTAGCAGGCATCTTAACTAGATGGCGCCACCATACTGGTGGAGGCTCGGCAGCTCGGGAGCGCGTTGATTGCGCGCCTCGTCTGAATCGCATATCGTCGTCTGCGCCTGCGGACGCTGCGTTTGCAGGCATCTTAGCTAGATGGCGCCACCATACTGGCGGAGGCTCGAGTCGCCTCCCCCTGCGTTTGCCTTAGAGGGTAGTTTCCACGGCCCGATAGCAAGCGCTTGCGTGGCTCGATGGTAGAGTATCCGGCTCCCACGCAGCGGGCGCGGGCTCGATCCCGGCGACGAGAATAGGGTACCTTTTTAGCGTTTCCGGCGATAGCGGTTACGCGGTGGACGCCACCGGCGGTGGCATCATCGCGACCCGAAACGGCTATAGGAGTGAGCCCATAACAGCTTACGCTGTAAGAGAAGAGCTAATGGACAAGGCCAGACAGATCGTATATTTGATGCCGGCAGTGCAACTACTGAGCCAGCCGGATCGCCAGTGCTTGGCACAAGTGTGAGCCACTCGGGCAACCAGCTGTTCCTGCTCTGCGTCGCCTGACTAATCGGTTACGCATGACATTATCAGCTGAACTGTTCAGTACACCCCTTTGCAAACCTTATTCACTTTAAGGGTGTAAATTATTTTGTGAAGTCAAAATTTCTCACCGCCGCGAAGATTGCCACGCTGTCCGTGAAGCGGCCCAAAAGGAGTAGAGCAAATAGTTCGTCGTGAAGGGCGCATGCTCAAGGCGAACGGAAATTGCGAAATAGTTGAGCTTGAGAGAGCCAGAATAATATACGAAACAGCACTTTTTGTTGCTGTCGTCTCATTTTGCACGACATCAACGTTACAGAGCAACAATAACAAACTTTGAACACGTTCGCTAGACTACCTTCTACTGTCAACCGTGAGCTGAGGTGCTTTCTGTTGAGTAGGCGAGACAGGTATGGTAGAAGTAGTTTGTGGTAATGCAGTAAATGTCCTAGTGAGACGAGTGACTGGAGCATAAAATAGGTTTGGTCTTCAGAAGCGTAGACTGCCGGGCGAGTTGGTGCATCATGTAGTGTCGCAGTATGTAAGCGAGCGTCTGTCCTGTCTACTTCATCTCTTGCTGTCCGTAATTCCGCTCAACGAGACTACATGGTTTGGTCTTAACCTTCCCGATGCGTTGCCGCTCACAAAATCATTATCGATGGCACTCAACCACTCTCCAGATCGGGCAACCAAAACAAGAACCAGAAGTGGTTCTTGTGTAGGACTGTTGCTTGATCACAGAATCTGGGTAAACACACGATATCTGCATGAACTTGCATAGCCACTACAGCGAGAAGCACTCTCGATAAGCGTACAATTGCGGTGGCAGCTGGACGCAGAAGACCGTATCTTTGTATGGCCAGCGCATAGTTTCGTACGCAGGTGAAGTGGACGATAAATTTATGTACTCTAGCTCCCTACACACGCAAGCAGTGGACTTAGTACATGGGTTTCCAAATCACCGTGGTTGAGTCGCTGCAAATCACTGACAGGTATCTCATATAAAAACAATCGATTAGCCACAGCAAGCCGTAATTTAACATTATGAACGCGCAAGTTCATTTGGTTTTGCTGCGTCTAAGAACAGGTGCGGCATGTTCAGCACGCCTTCCTTATACAACATCTTGTGAAACATCTTCGTGTTCAACCATGACCGGTCTACCGCTGCGATCTTCAGCCCCCACCAGAAGTGGTTTATCGGCAAGTGGCTCATGCTGAATTCCCGATCACGAGTTCAATTATCGGCCGCTGCGCCCACATTTATATGACAGAGGAATGCAAGAGCCATTACTTCGAACGGTAAGTATATGGAGCCCTCCACACCAGACGTCTCTCTTTGTGACGTCAGGCCCCATCATTAAATTAATCGGTCAGCTTTCACTTGTCGATGTGGCGGATATCGCAGGTGGCAGCCGAGCCAATATGCCTGCCCCGGCTGCCACCTGAAAGTGGAAAAAAAAATTATGGAGTTTTAGGTGCCAAAACCATGATCTGATTATGAGGGACGCCGTAGTGGGGAACTCCGGAAATTAGGACCACCTGGGGTTCTTTAACGTGCACCTAAAACTAAGTAGACGGTTGTTTTCGCATTTCGCTCCCATCGAAATGCGGCGGCCGCGGCCGGGATTCGATCCCGCGACCTCGTGCTCAGCAGCCCTACACCATAGCCACTGAGCAACCACGGCGGGTTGAAAGTGTCGTGGCATCGGTGTTGGCGTTGGTCTGCGAGCTGCCTTTTACACGTGAAGCGCGAAGCCAATGCACTGCGCAGCGGCATTGAGGAGAAATTTAAAGGCATTGAGCAGAGCTAATCATGTGGCTATTTCATACTTGGAGCGTTTTCTTTAAAACGCGGGAAAAAATAATTACACGAGACATAGCATAATGAAAACAACTGAATCGGGTGTTTTAAAACACAATTACTACTTTCTATCGAAATTCGCGACTTAAATTCAGTAATTAAAACGTTCGTGAATTAGTGTCATCTAATTATCGATAGTTCAATTATGGAAACAAATCCTCCTGGTGGGGTACGTCCCTGCTGACAGAATACCATTGGCTGTGTCCTCGTATATTCTATATCTTATTTCTCAGAGCTTGGCCAACGTTAGCTGGGACAGCTGCCCCTGGCACCTCTTCATTTCCAATCCGTTATTTCTATATACTTCCCTCTAATGGGCGTGAACAAACACATCATTCACACGATGAAAGCCGATAAGATTGTGTGCTCGATTTCGTACGAAGAAAACTCGATACAGACAACACATTCGGATAAGAAGCACAAAGGAAGGTCGAGCAGCGACGAGTGATAAAAAGGGGACGCGTATCTACGCGTTCAGCAACAATCAAATTGGAGCCTATGGCACAGAAAGACAGCTTCTGCGCTCACATCCGTGAGCTCCAGTCTCACTAATTCCGTGCAGTGTAGCGAAAGCTGTGGATCACGTCAGCCAATCCAAAAAAAAAAAAAAGCACCAGAAGCTTTCACCCATTGATGGCCTCTCATCGACCTCTATGCGAGGAAACTTGAAGGAAACAGCACTAAACAATACGGCGTTTGTACCAATCCGCTCAATTCAGCATGCTGTGAGCAACGCTGACTGAATGAACGCGTCATGCAAAGATTAGTGGCGCACAATGGGAGAGCTTTCTTCCCTTATCCGATACATGCAGCTGGCTCTCGTTACCGATTGGCTGGCCGGACTTGTAGTCTTCACTGTGGTGCATGGAATTGGTAAGGCGCAGCATACGTATGTGCAGTCATGTGGTGAGATATTATCAGCGCCGTGCTCGCTATTATGTTAGCGCGATAATGTGCGCTGGCGCGCAAGTGTTTTCTATGTAATACGGTGTCGTTCTAGTTCGGGGCGCAGAGCGCAAGCGTCTCTAGGGTGAGCTGTAACGCTATTTCTTTCTTCCTTGTTTAATTGAGACATCTTCCTCGTATGTGTTTGAAACAGATTTGTGCGTAACGAATTACGTTCAGTTAATTACTTGTAATCAATTTCGTATTATTTTCGTTATTTTGTAATTTAACGATTTGTTTACTCAGTAACGCTCGCTGTAATTCAATTACTTTTTTTAATAATCAATTATATGTAGGCAGTTACATTTTAGAGGAAACAAGCTCTGACAGGTGAGGCAGCTTTGAGCACTCGAATTTCTCGGCAACAACAGAGTCCGAAGAATGAAAACGTGTACATAGGTTACCTCCTTCCTGTAATCAGTGTCTTCCAGCTACGAATGAATCACTTGAACATTTGCACACTTCTCTTGGAAGTCCGACGTCTGAGCTTTTCTCTTATAATAAATTTATGTTTCTCTGTCCTGGAAGCGCTTATAAGCGGCCGTTACAGGCGGTAAAAGCTGCTGCTCAATTCTTCGCTTAGTGCAGTCTATGACTTCTCTGGTATAGACAGATGTTTTTGGCCGTACAAATATTTTTCTATCGGTCTGATTTTACGTGACTTATATACACCTATTTTTCTGATTGTAACACGGGAACATTATTTCTAGGCCTGAATAATAGGCAGCATCATAATAAATTACATTACAAATGAGAACACTCATTCGGGGAACGTCAAAGTTTGCTGCGATCCGTTACAATTAGTCTTTCAAGCTCTAAGTGACTAACGAGAGTAGGGCGCCGAAAGAAGGTCCACCGTATGCTGGCAATTATATTAAAACGACGCTTCAAGGCCACTTCGGACGTTCATGATCACCTAACACAATTTTTCACTCGTCCTGCCGATAGCGCCTTCGCTTAATTCTAGCAACATTGAAAACACTCTGCTTCATAGACAACCTATATGCCAGAGCATCGGGGCATTGAGTAACCATAATCTTTTGGGCAAGGTGTTTGCACGTTACTACACTGCCCTTGTATCCAGCGCACACAATTAGCGAGTCTTCAGTGTCTCTGCAGATGACCTCACAAGTAAACGAGGGAAGATTACTGAATAAACTTTGGACAAACAATTCTTAGTGAAGATAAATAACGTGTCAAGGGCTGCAGAGGACGAATTGAAATAGCCAGGCGAGCTCGTTCTTTTTACTGCATTTGTGCTACGGTAATAAAATAATGGAGGAAGGTAACGTTAAGGTAAGCGAGTACATTTTAGTAATTGCTGTTACTTTTGTGGAGCACTAATCGATAATCGTAATCAATTACATTTTTGAAAGAAGTAATTGTAATTGCAATCGGTTAGTTTTTTTTCTGTTTATGTGTACAAGTCTGGTTTAAAATCCACGGCGCAATTTCTTAGAGTCGCTCATCCTGGTTGACTGCTTGAATATAAGTGTCGTAACCATGGTGAAATCTTCAGCTATTAGAAACAAAGACTGAAAAGGTTCGACACGATACAAAGTTTCATTATTTTTTATAATAGACGCTAAAAACGTTACGCTAAGGCCTGATCGTCAAGTTGCACATTTGTGACAAATTAAGTAGATCACACCATGAGTGCAAGCTTAGTAAGCCGGAAAGCATTCAAAATTGGAAGGCAGGTGACGAGGTCATCTTGAAGTTGATGCACCAGTGAGCCATGGCCTAATAGGTTTTAACCGCATCTCTTTTGGGTTAGTTCAAGCACCCCTCACAAGGCTTCGTATGGAAATTTGCTTACACACGGGAAAGGTGTAAAATATCACGTAGGGAACGTTCTACGGCAACACTTTTTAGAAAGGGTTCAGTAATATTGGATATAGACTAGAAAAAAAATATTCTGAAGCGATGGTCCCAGAGAACTGGCTACTTTTCAGGCTGCAGAGTCTCTTTTACACGTCCTCGACCAGAGCGCACAGTGACATTTGTTGCCTCTCCCATATCGAAGCTAAGGGCCCACGTGATGCTTGCTTGTGTCATGATCTTCGCCTCTTCTCTATCTCCCTTCGGGCTACTCGAAGCCTTTCGCGTGACAGTTTTGAGCGCAGTGCCATTTCACCACAAGCCCCACCATCTTCTTGTAGCTGATGGCCATTTAAGCGCTACGGGTGGCGCCGATGACACGAAGGCTACCTGCGACGTCAGAGCTGTTGGAGGGTAGTCCAGTTTCTCCGAGAGGGAGGGTACGCGACTTTTAATTTGAATTTTAACTTTTTTCACGGAGTTCACCAATTGATTACTTTGCAGACACGACCATCACCCCGTGATCTACGTGTCCCTCTTGTTTGTTTGCAATGATCAAAGCATTTAGACGTTTTTCATTGAAGAATGATTGCGCTGGGGCTCTAAAGTAAGTAGAGACTGAAATAGCGAATAATTACTGCAAAGCTGTCGATGCCACAAGATACAGCAAAAATGTTCCGACACATGCCGTTCCCTCACACACATCCAAAGAAAAACGTTCCCTGAAAAACCTGACACTAGAAGTTTTATCACGCAAAGACCGCCATAAGTTTTCAATAAGAAAAATTTTGTTATAGTTGAGATTGGAAAAGAATGTTGCAAGAGAGTGTGAAACGTGCGCAATCAAAATTACAAGCATGCGGCCTGAGTGGTTGAGCTTTGATTGGTGTTTCGTTTACTGCTTGTCGAACGCAACTGCATAGTTAAATGAAGTGCCGCGGAAGTAGCATAGGGCTGAAAAGGTTGGAACATCTAGGTACGCAGTAGGTAGTTTGAAAAACTTGCCAGAGAAGTGTCATAGCTTTAGGATGATTGTGGAGTCAAACAAATGATGAACAATGTCGCACTAAGTGAAGCACGATTCAGAGGTGTTTTCGGAAATTAAAATCGTTGCCTTGACGCAACAACTGACCAAAGAAAGTTTAAAATTTCTAGTAATGCAATCTATATATGTGAAACAGGCTAGTATAGTTCAAAGTTCATAAGGCAACTAAAGATGCCACAATATAGTTAACGGCCACAGGAGCCGCAAGAACACGTTAAATGTCGGAATAAATTTTAAAATTGTCGCACGACCACGCCAACACAAATTTTTTCACAAGCATATTGAGGCCCTCTACATTCTGATTAGTTCACTGAAAATGAATTTGAAAGAGCAGAATCATTATTCTGAGCCCGATAATTACTATCGAATGCACATTTGAAAGCCGATCATCGAAGAAATAGCCACAAGCCGCGCAGCGAAGTGGCATGATCCACGCGTAGCCGGTGATAGTAAGTGTGGTGAAGGGAGTCACGTAAGGTGGAAGGCGGCATGGAAGGCAGCCTAACAGCAGCGGCGGAAAATAGCGTCAACATTGCGTCAAACATTGCATCAGTTTCGTCAAACATTGCATCAGTTTCGCAACTGAAACTGCTTAGCTGGAAATTGGGTTGCAATTCGACAAAAGTCGCACAAGTCTTTCGTAATTTTGGTTGACTGTTCCGGCGAGTAAACGTCGCCAAATAAACGACATGTTATTGCCTTACCTGCATCCCGAATTGCGCGAAATTCAGAAAGAAATAGTTTGAACACCGCTTCAAGAATGAGCCTTCTTGCTCCAAAGAAATCAGCATACCTAATGTTCTGAAGGAACCTGCTACTATTTTCTAGATTGTTTTATTTTTCTTTTACATTGTCATTTAGGCAGCTATACTATATAGGACATGAGGCAAATAGCCATCTCCATTCAAAGCCTAGGTGGCGGAACGCAAACACGACGACATCTTGTACTGTCTGCCAAAGGTACGGTAGGCTCAATGGCGGAGGACACCCTTTGGGGTCAAAGAACGAGAAGAATGTGAAAAAGAACTCGAGTGTTGCCCATACGGTCGCAGAAAAGGTTCAGACAACCGTAATTATTACAGTTCTATACAATCGTGTTTCTTCGGAGTATGTCATAAAAGTGCGTTCATATGACAGGATTGTTCAACTATAGTGCAGGAAGAGCATTCTACGCGGAAAGGCTTAGCAGCAGCAGCAGCAGCAGCAGCAGCAGCAGTAGCAACAGAAGACTCCAAGCACTGTTTCTACGTCATTGATACACGTATAGCACAGCAGCTAGTCTAGTGCAGGATAGCCATTCTGGTTCAGTCCTGTTTAATCTCCCTGACATATAGTTTCCTTCTCTGTTTCACAGTTGTTTAATATTCACCAAAGTAACCTGAACAAGGGAAAAGAAAGGTTTCTTCTTTATTACAGCGACCTCCGTTATAAGTTGGCGCGTTTCTGTAGCGTAATGCCTGTTGTCTAAAAACGCACATACTAGGCTTCTTTCCGTGAGAGAAAACAAAAACGAACACGCATGCGCTGAGCGTCGCAGTACTTCGTGGTCGCATCTTAAATATTCGTAGTGGCTACTATCTGGAAATTTTCTTTGTTTTTCAGCAGCACGTGACACGCTTCAACAAACTTCTTCTCAGCTGAGTTATCTACCTCCTTTGAGATATCACTTTCTGGTTTTGCATTACGTGTCTCAGACCCAGTTTCTATACCCAGTGTAACGCTTTGAACGTAACGATCATTAGACAAACAGTTCACAAGGCAGAAGTTACAGGAGTAATACGACAACGTTTAGTTACTTGTTAGCTCCTGCCGCTGTTGATTATCAGTGATTGCGTTTGCTTGTATCAGTTTGGCTATTCAGTTGTCAATTATCTGTGATTTTGTCACGTAGTAGTGACGGTGATGCTTCTTGTTGCTTCTTGTGACACGCAATACAAGTAGATATTTTATTGTTTTATTCTTGGCTTTCGTGTCTTATTTTGATTACTTACATCAGGTGACCTTTCTGCCTCCTTTGCTCCTCTTCAAGCATGTGTTCGCCATCCGCATCCTTGTAACGCAGTTCGTGGAAGCTGCTTCTTTAGAGACTGTTGTGTCTATAAAGTGACCTTGTCTTTCTTGTGGTCAATAAAGAAATTCGAAATTTCACTGAAAATTTCTAGAGGCGCAGACATGACCGTTCTCGGAGACTTCTTTTCCCACCCCTTGGACTGGCGATGGATCACCACAGCGCTGGTCTTCGTGGTAACGTACCTGGTGGGACGCTTCTACCACCGGGTGTCCAAGTACCCGAAGGGACCCTTCCCACTTACCTCTTGTCGGCAACCTGCTGAGTGAGTCTCTTCGTGCTCAGCCATGTGCCAACTTGGGCTATTTTAATGCGCATTAGTTTCTCCGGCATCTCCATAAACGTGCGTAGGGATACAGAAAAAAGACACAACGATTATACAAGCATTTTTGCGACGAACATTAAGTTTTAAAAAAAAAAAGCGATGTGGGCAAGTCCTTTTAAAACGTAAGGGGCTTGTTCGAGGCCCCCGATAGATCCATTTCTTTCGTTATGCTATATAGTTCCTTCGCTAGAACGTATCTATTTTCAAAGGTCCGATGGCCCAGGCTCGAATAGAAGAACTGCTCATAGGCTCCTGCAGCACAGTTCCTCTCCAGCACGGTTTTATTGCTGTTGCATATGGTGTCACTGGCGATGCCTCCTCTGTTATTATTAGTGCTGATGAAACTTTTTTGCGAACTGCTTGCACTCAGTTGTGCAACCGATGACGCCACGTTCATTATTGTCGACTTATAACAGATGAAACAATATTGTACACCATATATACAGGGTGTGTTTTTTTTTTAGCTGCACCAATTTTTTTAAATTCGAAAAATATAAATCTTCGTCACGTTATGTTTATCATTCGAGTGTACAGAATGGCGGCCTCTAGATACAGAGCAATTTCCGCACTGACGTGCGTAATTAGCGAAGTTACGGTAATAAACTTTCTAATTATCAACAATAGGTGGCTACAGCAATTGAGTACGTTGGGGCCCGTCATCGACACTACCTGTCCCAACGATCAAATTTTGAATAGCGGAGTTCATGTGGGAGCTACGCGAACAATTAGTTCCCCTTGGCAGGCTCCTTGAAACCAAAACTGGCCGCAAAAAGAGCATCTGTGTCGTCGCCGCCACCGCGCCTTTCGTCACGTCTCCGAGGTCACCGCTGGTCTAGCCGCGCGAGCAGCTTGCGTTATCTCCTTGCTGTCTGCGGCGTTGGCCTAGCGCCTCAATGCCGGCGGACCACCAAATTTACTTAGTCATTCGGTCGGGCGCCACGTTGCGCTCTAGCGCCGACCCTGCTCCTTGGGCTATTAGATACTGAAGGCACAGCGTCATATCAGTCTGTAGCGTCGACTGCGAACGCCGCAGACAGCAAGGAGATAATGCAAGCTGCTCGCGGGGCCGCACCGGTGGAGACCTCGGAGACGTGACGAAAGGCGGGGGGGTGGCGACATCGACGACACATGCTCTTCTTGCAGCGAGTTTCGGTTTCAAAGAGCCTGCCAAGGGGAACTAATTGTTCGCGTAGCTCCCACATGAATTCCGCTATTCAAAATTTGTTCGTTGAGATAGGTAGTGTCGAGAACGGGCCCCAAATTACTCATTTGCTGTAGCCACCTATTGTTGATAATTAGAAAGGTAATTACTGCAACTTCGCTAATTACGCACGTAAGTGCGGAAATTGCTCTGTATCTAGAGGTCACCAATCCGTACACTCGAATGCTAAACATAACGTGACCAAGATATATATTTTCTAATTTTAGAAATTTGGTGCAGCTAAAAAAAAAACACCCTGTAGGTTGTGGCAGGCTACAGACCCGGAATCATTTTGTCCTGAAACTCGTTGCCGGCAGACGAAGCCACCAGCCATCTACAATCGGCACGAGCTCTGAGAAGCCTACAGCAACTTGCGAACAGCGTGGTCCCGGCCACATTACGACTGATGCCGAAGAAGAGAAGGGCAACGGAAGAGCGACGATTGTATATCTAAATTAATTGGTACTGTTCGCGAAATGCTGTGCTGAATCCTAGCAAATGAATAGGGATGCCACAACAATGGGAATAGGCGTACACAATAAACCTCATATATCATCAATAGCCATACAATGCATTCCGAGGGAGAATGGGGACCCTGACGTCAAATAAGAACGCTTTGCCCCACCGACAGTTGAACAAAGTTGTGCTGGCTTGAAATGTCAAACCGGCAGTCATGCTGCGCATCGGGAACACGTACCACAATGAGGCGCTTCTGAAGCAACCAAAATGTGTAGGTCGGCGTCAAGAACTGCAATCAAACTGGCCAAGCGCGTACACTCTGCCGAACACCGATAAGCCTTATCTATCTGCATATAAACGAAAACCAGAATTGAGAGATGCGTAGGTTGATGTCATAGTACAAAGCGTTTTGTGCTTCGCGATTACCACCACGTAATGGTGTCCCAGCTGCTGCTGTTTGATCGGCTCGCACTAAAGCCCCTATATTTATAAAAGTAGCGCCATCCACTTCCCTCCTCCTCCGTTCCACTATCGCGCTCGGCGCGACCAGCGCGATCGAGGCGCGATATCGACAGTGGCGCCGCCTGCGTCGGGCCTGCCGTGGCAGACGACAGCCAACGCGCTACCAGAGGAAATCCGAGGAAAACTTCTATCGCGCCCTGCGGAGACGTTTTTGAGGCGCGATTTTGCTTCGTCAGTCAGTAACTGGTCTTAATAATGCCGTTTTGGAAGTAGCAACGTGACGATGCGAGACGGCGCAAATCTCAAGTGTGCAGCAAGCGTTTGCGCACGCCGGATGGTAAACAAAAAAAGCCTTTTGCCCTCGCCTTGTCGGTTGCGGCAACTTAAGGCGCAGCAGCATGCCATCACAACGAAGTTCTTGTCCCTAACACGTTTGATCCGTTTGTGCGTACAGCACTTTCGTCGCACAGGCCCGAGAATGGCAGTCGGAGCGCGCTGGAAAGAAAAAAATATACAAAAGCGCGACGCGAACTTCCACGTGACACGGATTGGCCAATGGGGGAGCGGAGGAGGCTGGGGCGACAGGAGGCGGCTAAGAGAGGGCGAGGAGGAAGCGCCGGGGTGAGCGCGGTGGCGGCAAGATCTAAGAATGGCGCTACATTTATAAATATAGGGGCTTTAGGCTCGCACTTGTTGCTGATTGATAAAGCGACTGTGGCAGATATAAGATAAAATTGTGTCTCATGCTTGTGGAACTCTGTGTGTTTTTTTCGAACGCCCGCAATGGTGATAACATTCTCTAGCCTACACGGGAACTTGCGCACGCTCCTTGAGTGGCCGTATAGCAGCAATTATACTCTCTCCAGGGGATAAAGGCTCCATGTCCGGTATTTTGTAGCGATGCCTTTAAAGTAATAATGCCTTTTCGCGCTTATCGTGCTTTGTCAGTGGTCAGAGCGACGGTCCGCTCGCATTATCAACGTTGATATCGTGAGCGGACCGTCGCTCTGACCACTGACAAAGCGCGATAAGCGCGAAAAGGCATTATTAGTTTAAAGGCATCGCTACAAAATACCGGCCCATGTCTCGCCGCATTCTACGCTGTCCAAGTGTGGAAGAGCACCGCTTAGTTTTATAAACTATCTCTTAATGTTATATCTTGTCCGCAGAATTTTATTTGCAAGAAAAACTTTACCACTGACGCCATGGCTGTTGTTGTTGTTGTTGTTGTTGTTGTTGTTGTTGTTGTTGTTGTTGTTGTTGTTGTTGTTGTTGTTGTTGTTGTTGTTGTTGTTGTTGTTGTTGTTGTTGTTGTTGTTGTTGTTGAAACAGACTTTTTGGGTGGTACCAAGTCGTAATTTAAACGTAACGCAGATAAATGCTCACAAAGCACCCCGCTTGTCAGTGCATAGAGCCGTGTATAACTACTTCCAAAGCCTGTCACACTCGTAAAAGTACTAGGGACGGTATTTTGTAGCGATGCGTTATGCTTTATTCTACACTAGTCTTATCATCCACAGCTCACGGCCGGCTGATCCCGTTGATAACGTGAGCGGACCGTCGCTCTGACCACTGACCAAGCGCGAAAAGCGCGAGAAGGCATTAGCATCGGAAAGGCATCGCTACAAAATACTCGCCTCTCACAACACTAAGGTTCGCCACAGAAATAGAGTTTCCTACAAAACTTACTAGAGACAACGCTGGCCCTGGGGTCGTTCAGCTACCCTGTGAACGATGGTTAGTACAGGGATTTGTCTAATCTTCGTACTTGTGGCTTGAAACGCTCGCATGACGTTATTTATTACGTTTCATTTTTTTACATTTCCAAGCATTCATACCTTTCTAAACAAAGCAAGGCAATATAGTTGCGAATTGTGACAATTATAGCACAATACGTTGCTGAAAATCATCAATTTGTGAAGTCACAAAGTCGCTTCGACCCAAAGGGCCAAGTTTAGGTGAGTCCGTGTGCTAATCATCGTTCCCATGCTGGCTCAACGACCCTACTCCCAGCTCCCGTAGACACTAGCGCCAAAGTTCCCTCTAGTAGTTTTTGTTGGAAACTCCATGGACGCAGCGTGACCTCCGCGATCAGCTCCGGCAATGGCGCGCTGCCGGAGCTGATCGCGGAGGCCACGGTCACACGTACGGAAAACTGCTGTGCACTAACCGAGATAAACTGATGATATATTGTAGGCTGATTGGTCCAGCAAATAGCTTTTTTTTTTTTTTTTTTTTTTTTGCTGAAGCTCATATTACGTTATCTCGTAAATTTCAAGATCGCAGAAGCATAAATGCAGGCGCCTCGTAATCGTTGGCGTTTGTGTTATGCAGTCGCATTAAGCTAACTACGCTATCCCTTTAAACCTGATGTGCTGAAGATACAAAGGCAGTCTTTAAGCAAGATTCGGGAGTCTGCTAGTTGGTATTCCATAACGAGGAGACTGAAGCGTGAGTTGAGAAGGACGACGACAGGACAGGCACTAAAAAGGGCAATTTATTTCAGACCTGTTAAGGAGGGAAACAAATAACCTTATTTAGGCACCTCACCGGAAAAATCATAGGTGTTGCCTTTTAATATATGTACATATTTTTTAATTAATAAAAGTATTTCTCTTTCTCTATGTCTCTATCTTTGTTCAATGTTTATCACATCTTTTAGGCTAATACAAATATATCTCTCTCTATCTCTTTTTCTCTCTATTTTTTCAATGGTTATCAGATCTTTTTAGACATCGATCCATTGTTCTGAGGCACTCCAATCAGGCTAAACCTTGCGTTTCGATCATCGTTTGATCTTGCAAGTCCGGAGTGGAAATAGCTAAGCAGTTTTCCTTACGCTTTGTTCCTTAAATAAAATGTTTATTTAACATGCATGATTATTTACCCAGTGGAGACCAATCCCGTTTAACTGTACGCGCACCAAGAGCTCCGCTTTGAGTTTTACGTTCATGTAATTTATAAAATTTTGGCATGATGCACAAACCAAACGTTTGCCTAACAATTCTTTCCACTACCTGCAGCTCTACGCAACGCGAGCAACTTGCACTCCAAGTCAACCGAATGGTCTAAGACATACGGCGACGTCCTCACCTTGTGGATATCCCACAGGCCTGTGGTGATGCTGAACAGCTACTCAGTTATCCGGGAAGCATTTCTGGAACGACGACATGATTTCGCTGGCCGCTTCCCAACTAGAACGGGTGAGCAAACGAGTGAGGCAAACGAAGTGACAGATGTCGCCGTAGAGCAGGTGATTATTTTTTTACACATGACTCTCGTAAATGCGACCTTGAGTAATTCGACCTTTTACTTAATTCGAATGCACTGGGACGTCCCAGCGAGAAACCGTACGGTGATATGGCGAGTACAATCGTTCTATAGTTCAAACGCGATAGCGTGCCGCTTCGGTTAACTTCGACCTCCACCGACCCTCACCAGCAACCCTTCATGCACGCCATGAGTATTAAAAGCTTGAAAACAAGAAATTCAGCTGACGGCGCTACTGCTTCCTCAGTCAAGAATCTGTTTTGCTTTAGTTTTACTTCAGTTTTGTTTTCATAACTTTCATTACATTGCTTTTCTTTTCAGCGCAACGTTGAGACCTAGATTTAACATGTCGACGCTCTTCACTGCATGCCGAGTCTCGCTTCGAGAGCAAGAAAGAGAAATTCATTAGAGATTAAATAAAGCTATAAAAACATATTTGAGTTTGGTAATGTTACCGCTGTTTGTTAGTCCGACCTTTTTTAGTTGTTACGCTGCAACATATTACTCCATATTTACTTACGTATAATTGGGTGAAGAATGTGGGGAGGAAGGCCTCTTTATAGGCCGATTATCCCAAAGTCCCGCGCACTACTCATAAAAGAAAAAAAAACAAAGAACAATATAATGAACCAAACACTCCGCGCACTACAAGACAAGTGACAAACCACGTTAGTAGCGTTATCACGAGCATCAGCATCAGCTGGAATGAGCCCCGTAATACGGCTCCTAAGTCTTGCGTGCCAACTTGTGGGACACCTTGCGAAATTCGTCCTACTCGCGAAGTTCATCTTGCGATATTTTGTGGTATTTTGTATATTTCATGTCGCCCCTAAGAAATCATAAGGCGGACGCTAGTTTTTATGTTTTTTTTTTTTTTCATGTAACTCAGCGCTGACGGGCGTGACGCGTTCGATACGCTTTAATTTATTTTGCATTTCTCGTGCCAGAAGTGTGGGAGCTCGCAAAGCTGCGAAGGAGAGTGAGTGTGATAGTGTGCTGTGAACGAGAGATTTTCTCTTCAGTTTTATTGCCTATATTGCCGATTTCAGCCGCATTGCAAAACCAAGGCAGCCACGACATCTTGTTTGAGGATTACAACCCCCAGTGGAAGGCGCTTCGGAAGGTCGCTTGGTCAGCTGTGAGGCGAGTATACCTTGCCCACTTCGACGTACTCTAGGCCTTTAATGCACTGTGATTTCCTACGCATACTCTGTTTTCTATTTAAAAAGTAAGATTTCACTTTCGAAATGCACAAACAACCGAACGCAAGAAGCGTTATTTGTGCAGCGATGTTAGTGTGTTTGACCTTCGGCAGCCGATTTTTTGCTGGCGATATGGCGATATTCCACAACGAAGACGAACGCAACAGAATGATGGGGAAAGTGAAGGGGGGGGGGGGGGGGGGGGGATGCGGAAGTAGTGTCAAATGCAACATATAGGATTTTCATCGTTTGTATCTTTTTATGTTCTAGTGTTGTTGTTTTTTTGTGTTTTTTAATGGTGGTGTTGTCTTTTTGTGAAATGTTCCTGAAGACTGGTGGCTACCCGTTGACATGATGAGTATTACTGAATCGCAGAAAGTACGCTGTCAGCGAGTCGTTGGGAAACCTTTGCACCGACACCGTCGACGCCTTTGTGGACTCCCTAAAAGATAGAACGCAGATCGTGGACTCAAGGAAGCCTATCCTCTCTATGTTCTGCAAGGTCATAGGCGTGTCTATATACGGCACAAGGTATGTAATACGTTTTGTTGTAGTTCAAATCGTGTTCGCAAGGGAATAGACTCAGCAGCCCCGATTTAATTACTTCACTAAGAAGCGAAGTCACAAAGTCACAATATACTACTTCACATAACCTATCGAGCCAGTTGTACAACCGTAACATAATTTCATGGGCAGTGTTTCAGCTATCACGCAGCACGATTTAAAAAAAGAGGAACTGCCTTACGCGAATCAAACCTAGTGCTTATTGTTTGCAGTACAGTGGAGTAGCCGCCAGTAATTTTTTCGTTACTGAGATTTAATTAGGTAATTGTAATTACTTATCTGACTCGAGAAGTACTGTTCTAATTATCAAAGTGTCAATGAGAAAATTGTAGAGCAACATTAAAAACTCCCGATACAGCTTTCTGTTGCTTAATACGCGCTACATGGGTTTTTCCGACTGCGAAAGAAGCCCGCGAATACACGCAGAATTGCCGCGCGACTGGCCGCTCGAGGCACTTTGCGAGTATTGGCGGGCTTCTTTCACGCTCGGAAAAACACTTATATGTAGCACGTATTGAGCAACAGAAAGCTGTATCGGGAGTTTTTCATTTTGCTCTACAATTTTCTCATTGACACTTTGATAATTAGGACAGTACTTCTCGAATTAGATAATTAATTACAAAAACCTAATTACATCCCAGTAACAAAAAAATTACTGGCGGCTACTCCACTGTACTGAAAACAATACGCATTAGATTTGCTTAGCGTAAGGCCGTCCCTCTTTTTTTTTTTTTTTAATCGTGCTGCGTGATAGCTGGGACACCCTGTATACACATGGAGGATTTTTTCTATTGGGGCGGGTTTGTGTTGGCAACCTGCAGCGGCCATGTTGTTTCAGTGGCGTCTGTATAATCTGCTGTTTATTGTTCAGCCACTGATGCCAAATCACCATGGCAAGTTGCACGATTGAGCAGCACGTCCAAATGATAAAACTTTATTATCAAAATGACTGTTCATTAGTGCAAACATGGCGCGCCTTGCGCCCATTTTACGGCAGTCGCAGTGGCCCTTCAAAGTCGTCTCTCCATCCTTTGGTGGCCAAATTCGAGACTATACCGGTTCGGTAAACAATCAGCCAACACCCGTACGTCAAAGGAAAGCCAGATCGGGTGAGAACGTCGCCGCGGTCCGTGAAAGGGTGCAGGAAAACCCGAGGCAGTCAATTCCTCGCCATGCACAAGAACTTGGCCTTTCGCAGACTTCAACTTTGCGAATTTTGCGTGGGGACTTGGGCTTACACCCGTAAAAGATCCAACTGACCCAGGAGCTCAAAGTTAATGGCCATAGACAACACCGTTGGTTCGCTGACGGCGCTTCGGAGCATATGGAAGAGGACCCCCAATTTTGGCCGAGAAATCATCTTTAGCGACGAGGGCTCATTTTTGGATGAATGGCTATGTTAACAAGCACAATTGCCGTATATGGGACGACGCCAACCCACACGAGGTTCACCAAGTGGCAATGCATTCACAAAAAGTTACTGTTTGGAGCGGATTTTGGGCTGGCGGCGTCATTGGTCCGTACTTTTTTGAAAACGACATTGGCGGGGCCATCACCATCAACGGCGAGCGCTACAGAACGATGATAAATGATTTATTTTGGCCCAAATTGAACGATATGGACGTAGACGACATCTGGTTCCAGCAGGACGGCGTGCCACACAGCGGGAGCCACGATGGACATTCTGCATGAACGATTTGAGGGTATGGTTATCTCTCGCAGAGGTGACGTGAATTGGCCACCGAGATCGTGCGATTTGACCCCGCTAGACTTTTTTCTTCTGGAGTTTCCTGAAGTCGCAGGTCTATGCCAATAAGCCGTAATCGACCGATGCCCTTAAAGTCAACATTACCCAGGCCATATATATATATATATATATATATATATATATATATTGTAATGAGGAGAAACACAGACACAGCACCCGTTCACTGGGCCGGCTGTTCTATTATCTGCTTCGTCGTCTTTTTCCTCCAGCGCCCGCCTTGCCAGCGCGCGCGGCCAAGTTCACTTCGCCTTCACACTCGGCCGCGCTGCAAGTTTCCGGTGCGCTTGCAACTAAGCAACTTGTCCAGGGTTTGAGGTCGTCGTTGATGATCCGTCCAGCGCGCAACCAGCTGCTCTGGAGGTCGGCACTGGGTGTTGCGCTCGGGTCGCATGTCTCACCGATGACCGTCCCGTCCCATTTGGCAAAGCATGGCAGGCCGTCTCGGACGCCGAACCGCCGTCTGTCTCGCCAAACGGGGACGGCCGCAGTGGTCGCGGTCTTCTGCAGCGGGTCGGACCGGCATTCCATGTGTTCGAGGCAACGACGGCGCGAGCCTCCATGCTGACGTGTGACGCGACCCACACCCTCGCAGCTACGCAGCCGCCGGTGCAAGGTCCTCCGAGGTGCCCAACCCGGCAGGTCTTGGCAAGATACCCGGCCCGCGATGTGTGCCGCGAAAGTAGGAGTTACGAGTTCATTAACGCTAGAACCAGTAGAGAGCCGTGTGTGCGCCGAAACCGATGTCCTCCTGGGCCTCTGCTCTCCCGTGGGTTTCTCGCTGTCTCCCAGCGGCGCCTGAAAGCACTCGGCCAACGGCTGCCCAGCAGTCAGGAGCTGTGGTTCGCGTGTGGAGCCCGGAGACCGCGTCGCCAACAGCAGCGCATGGGAGGTCATCTCGGACTCCGACAGCGATGGTGTGGTGCAGGATGCTGAAGCACAGTCCGAGACCCGCGGCGGGAAAAGCAGCTCGCAACGGTGGTCCACAGCGGGGCAGGCCGTGATCCCATATGTCAAAACTTTGTCGACAGCGGCGATTAGGTGTTGCTCCCGAGCTTCGTGGGGCTGAAGTCGCAGAATCTCGGCTGGCGTAGATAACCATGTCAAAGTAGGAGAGGTGGTCGCCATGCGCTTACAACCGTCCGGGGTAAAGCAGACGGCGACCCCCGGTGAGCGGGCGTCTGCGGCGAGGCAGCCTGCGGACTGCTCTGTCGACGCGTTGCTGGGCACACCTGCCGCAGCATCGAAGCAGTGGCTCGCCGGAGCACCGTGCGCAGAACTTCGCTGGACGGCCTCACCGCAGGCAGAAGGTAGCTGGCCGAAAGCAGCTATTAGAGCTGCACTCCACTCAGGCCAGGACTGCTGCTTGACACCTTCGTAGGTGTCCCATGCCTTTGCGGCACCGAAAAGTCGTTTGGCTGCAACCAGCCATCTTTTGTGGTCTAGCCAAGCATGCCGATCCCCCAAGGCATTGATGGCGTGAACCCAAAGAATGACGTCATCTTGAAAGCCGCGAAACGGTGGTATTTTTACGCAAGCCGGCTGCTGGAAGTCGCAGCGCCTCCTCTCCGACAAGGGTGCTTGTCCAGCTTCCCGTGGACCTAGGGCCAGTGTCCATGGACAGTGCGGTCGTTGTAGGAGCGACAGCCGGTTCTACCACCAAGGAAGCTGGGACGGCATACCTTGTTGGCTGAGGAGTCGAAGTAGTGCCGGGCATGATAGTCTCGCCAAGGGAAGCGTGGACGGCGTTTCCAGGCAGGACGGGTCCATGACGGAGGGACCGAAGCGCTGTCTCAATGTGAGGTGCAGCCGTGAAACCGCTGAGGGATGCGAAGGTGTTCGTCATAACCTCGAGCTGGTGTGTCAGCAGCGAGATGGCTCGCATGGCGTCGGACAATCTGCCGGCTGAGCCGCCCGTTGAGCCAGGGGCGGAATCCACGTACCCTGAGGCGGTGGCAGCGGCAGCAGTACTCGGGCCAGCCAGACCAGTGGCCAAGGGAGCCTGAACGGCCTCCGTTGAACCAGAACTGGTGGCGGCCGCGGTACTCACTGTAGCCGTAAGCATGGCTAGGGGAGCGTGAACGGCATCCCTTGTTGGCTGAGTTGTCGATGCTGTCGTGGGGCAGTGATTGAGAGCACGGGAAGCGTGGACGGCGTTCTCTGGCCGCAGGAGGAACGTACGACGGCGAGGATCCATGTCTAAGGCAGCGTGGACGGCACGCCTTTGTGGATCGGAGGTTGACGTAATCCCAGGCGCGGCATCTATCCGAAGGGAAGCGTGGACGGCGTTCCCTCGCCGGTAGTACTCTGGACGCGAGATGCCGGAGGACGCAAGGCCTCCGCAGCACGGTGCTGAAGGCTGAAGCCCCTTAAGACTTGGCTTTCGTCGACTGCGCCATTGTAATGAGGAGAAACACAGACACAGCACCCGTTCACTGGGCCGGCTGTTGTTGTTGGTGTTGTTGTTGTTGTTGTTGTTGCCTCAAAACATGGCTCGTACCCACGAGGGGGATTGGCCACACTGGATAAAATAAAACATGCACCTAACAACGAACAAAACGGTAAAGGTGAATAATCAAAATTAAGATTTTGGCAACTCCTTAACACAGATTTTAAGACGTCCTATACATAAATTAACTAAATAAAAATTAAGAGAAAACTAACTACAAAAAATAAACATAAAATAACATGTCCCACGGTCGGTGCCCTAGCAGCGTAACCTTCCGGATGCTTCAATAAATTTGTGAACAGCAGTGATCATAGAACCCTGACTTGTGCCTAATTTACAGGCCCCAAAAGACAAAATGTTTGGCGTTGTAAGTGCCAAACCCAGATTACTGCTTGGAAATAACAGAAACATTCTACGGAGGGAGGAGAAGCGGTGGCAAGAAAGAAAGAAATGGTCAATAGTCTCCGGTTGATTACAAAACGAGCAGAGGTCAGTGATTGATAAACCGGATCTATGAAGATAAAAATTTAGACGGGGAACTCTGCAGCGGAAAGTTGACAGCGTCACCTCACATTGGCGTGAAAGGCACTTGCTCGTGTTCCACCGAAATTTTAAATGTTGAAAATCGTCTGAAGAAAGTATGGACGAGTCATGGCAACTCAGCAATAAAAGGCGTTTAAATCTAGCTCCTGTTATAAAAGAGAAATCAGGAAGAATATTTATGACCGGACCATTTAGTGATGTCGAAGCGAGCGAGTCAGCTGATTCATTTAAAAAGATTCCACTATGTCCGGAGACCCAGACAAAGCGGACTTCGGATAAATTTTCTGGAGCAAGAGTGGAAAATATACTCAGTAGGTGTGACTGATTATTGGAAGTTAAATGTGTACAGACCGAAAGCGCATCTGTAACAACTATTACCTTAGAATTCTGTGGACCCAATTTTCGGCTGGCAAGAATAACTGCCAGAAATTCAGCAAGAAATATTGGAGTGTAATCAGCGAGACGAAGAGCAAAAGACCAGTTGAGTTGATTCGAAAAGATGCCAACACCAGCCTTCTCTAAATTTTGTGATGCGTCCGTAGAAATAACCAAATGAGACGGAAATTGACTAAGATGGTCTTGAAGGAGACCTTCAAGTATGCGCGCAGGAAGAAGTTTTGCGTGTTTTGGAAAAATATCATCAAAAGTGAGTTTTATATTGAATGAATTAGATTTTGGAGAAATCAGGCGCGGTAGGCTAACTTGAAGTTTTGATAACAGCGATTGAACAAAAATAACTTGTGGCTGTCGGTAACGCCGCCATCCTGTTCTGAAAAATGATTCTGGTGAATTGATGAAAACGGGTTGCAAATTGGAAAGGGGTGTATCATAAAGCTTCAGGAAAGTCAGGACAGTAAGTTGCTTAAATCTGGAATCAAGCGAAATAATTCCAGACTCCAGATAAAGAACATTATTAGCCACAAAACTTGGCAGCCCGAGGCAGAGACGCAGCGCTTGCCTTTTCAGTAGAATTAAAGGTCTTAGCTTGTATGCTGCACATCCTGAAAAAAGAACACAACCAAATTCTAGAATGGGGCGGACGTAAGGCCGGCTGTTCTATTATCTGCTTCGTCGTCTTTTTCCTCCAGCGCCCGCCTTGCCAGCGCGCGCGCCCAAGTTCACTTCGCCTTCACAATATATATATATATATATATATATATATATATATATATATATATATATATATATATATATATATATAATTCACGTCATGTTAATCAAAACTAAAGTTTGTCATTTTTGTTGCGCAGGCTGGGGGAAGAAATAGGTGACGTCGAACAACTGGAAAATATCAACCACCGGTTCCACGAAATTTCCCCCAACGGCCTACCCAGTGACATCGCGCCCTTTCTGGCCTTTCTGTATATTAGGACGGAGAGAAAGATGGCGGCCCTTTTCTGCGAGTTCAAGGAGATCTTTCGCAGGCTGTTCACGAAAGCTGAGGCAGCTTACATTCCAGGTATGCACGTGTCACCGCTAATACAACAAATTGTGACACTTATAGAAACGCAGCCATGTAAGACGCCTAGCATCTTTCTCACATTATTTGCTAAAACACTCCGTAGAGGTTGTACATTTTTTATTGCACGTCGATCGCAGTGAGCGCCTCCAATAATATATTTTTTCTTTCTCTTTTTTTCTTACTTTATTTTTTTGAGATCACAACTCAAATAAAGTTAGGTACGCCTCCCGCAAACGTTTGTATCTTATCCATGCGTTAAGACACCTCTTACAGCTTGAAAGATTTATTCATATTCATGATGGAAACGGTACTGATGAAATGGGCTGTTACCAGTGCGCAACTTCCACGTTCCTATTTACGTACTTTGCTCTGTGGCGTCACAAGGTCGATCGAGACAATAAGACCGTCAGTGTAATCCGGCCTTCCTTGCTTTCGTCTTCCGTTTGCAACTCTAAAAATGTACTGTCCGCTCATAAGTGAAACGGTATCGTGCACAGAAGCACGTTCATCCCCACTGATGACGGCGGAAATAAACTTCCGCCGCACGATATCAGTGCAGCGGCATCAAAAACACGCGTCGCATTTGCCTTCCGACAGGTAACACAGAGAACTTCACGCACGCCATGTTGACCGCCCGAGAAGAAGCCATCAAGGAAGACAAAGCTGATGCGCAGTACTTGACCAAAGACAACATGATTCTCGTTACAATGAACCTCTTCAACGGTAAGTATTGCGGGAGCTGGTCCCTACTCCGCGCACATTTCGTATGCCAAAGCCTTTACGAGTCTGATAACGGTGCCTTCAGGTCACCAGTTTGCGCCACGTACATCAGTAAAACGCAAATACTGTTATGGCCCGCCATGATATAGAGCAACTATTCAGCATTGTTCTCCAGTGAAGCAAATGGTCATTCGTATACCTCTAAAATGCCCCTGATGTTAGAGGCTACCTAACGAGTCGTTATATATATATATATATATATATATATATATATATATATATATATATATATATATAACTGTGGTAACCATGCAGATGTGCCAACTCTGCTTTAAGTGAACAATGCGTGACTAAGCCAAAGAAATAGTGTTCCGGTCCCGTGTAGACATGACGTCACCATTCAGCGGCTTCCGGGCTATCATTAGCAACACCCAACATGCCATTGAAGCTGCTCGGTCTGCTCATGAAGATGGCGTTCCGCTGTCAAAAGCAGATACAGTGGCAAAACGTTTTTATACTCGCGCGTGCAACGTGGCCTACGTGAAACACGCCAAGTTTTTACCTGACCCGCATGCATCGTCTCGACCACTTTCTCCAACTCCATCTCCCATCGGGACTATCTCGAACCGGCGCAACTGGGCTTTGCCGACTGTGGCTTGATCTAGCTTTTACGAATTATTTTGGATGTCGCGTTGGATTGAGCGACAGTGTGTGCCTCTGGCTACTGCAGTAACGAGGAAGCCATTCAATGCGTTATTCGCCGTTATTCTTGTTAAAGAACACAAAGCTGGTCCTTAATACTTCTCAGCAAGCGACCGCTTTCGGAGCAGACGATCTTTGAAGTCCAGACTAACGGTCGTCACACAAGAAGGCCATGAGGGCACTACTCAACTCTTACGTTCAATTCCCTTTCTTAAACAACTCAAACACTCCCACGTTTACTTCGAATCCATGCTTTCTTTCTTCGCCATTCTTTTCTCTTTTCTATCTCTTCTTGCTCATCCGCGAGTGTATGGTAGTGTACAGGTTTATTTTTCGGTTAACTTCCATTTCCGGTCTCATTTATCTTCCTCTCTCTCTCTCTTTCCCTCTCTCTCTCTTTCCCTCTCTCTCTCTATTTCTCAAGCTCGCCTTATTCACAGGAACGTCGTCGTACTTGGTTCCTCTTCCAATCATCAACATCAGCTTATATTTAGTCCACTGCAGGACGAAGGCCTATTCCTGCGATCTCCAATTACCCCTGTCTTGCGCTAGCTAATTCCAACTTGCGCCTGCAGATTTCCTAACTTCATCAGACCACCTAATTTTCTGCCGTCCTCGACTGCGCTTCCCTTCTCTTGGTACCCATTCTATAACTCTAATGGTCCACCGGTTATCCATCCTACGCATTACATGGCCTGCCCAGCTCCATTTTTTTCTCTTAATGTCAATTGGAATATCGGCTATCCACGTTAGCTCTCTGATCCTCACAGCTCTCTTCCTGTCTCTTAACGTTAGGCCTAACATTTTTCGTTACATCGCCTTTGTGTGGTCCTTAACTTATTCTGGAGCTTCTTTGTTAACCTCCAAGTTTCGGTCCCATATGTTATCACCGGTAGAGTGTAATGATTCTACACTTTTCTTTTCAACGACAGCGGTAAGCTCCCAGTCAGGATTCCACAATGTCGGCCGTATGCATTCCAACCCAATTTTATTCTTCTGTAAATTTCCTTCTCATAATCCGGGTCCCCTGTGACTAAATGACCTAGACAGACACTAGATGCTGACTGGCGATTCTGAATTCTTGCTCCCTTGCCGGGCTGTTGAACATTATGTTTGTCTTCTGCATAATAATCTTCAACCCCACTTTTACACTTTCACGGTTAAGGTCCTCAATCATTTGTTGTAATTCGTCCCCATTGTTGCTGAATAGGACAATGTCATCTGCAAACCGAAGGTCGCTGACATATTTGCCATTGATCCTCACTCCTAAGCCTTCCCAGTCTGAGAGCTTGAATACTTCTAAGCATGCAGTGAATAGCATTGGACAGATTGTGTCTCCTTGCCTGACCCCTTTTTGATAGCTAACTTTCTACTTTTCCTGTGGAGAACCAAGGTGGAAAGCTGTGGAATATTTGCAGATATTTGCCTAGATATTCACGTATGTCTCCTGCACTCCTTGATTACGCAATGTCTCTATGACTGCTGGTATCTCTACTGAATCAAATGGCCTTTCATAATCAATGAAAGCCATATGGAGAGGTTGATTGTACTCCGCAGATTTCTCGATTACCTGATTGATGACATAGACAAGACCCATCGTAGAATATCCCTTTCCTGGAGCCAGCCTGTTCTCTTGGTAGACTGAAGTCAAGTGTTGCCCCGATTCTATTCGAAATCATCTTGGTGAATATTTTATACAATACTGAAAGCAAGCTAATCGGTCTATAATTCTTCAATTCTTTAACGTCCCCCTTCTTATGGATAGTATAATGTTGCCGTTCTTCCAGCTCTCTGGTACACTTGAAGTCATGAGGCACTGCGTATAAAGGGCCGCAAGCTTTTCACGCATGATATCTCCTCCATCTTTGATTAAATCTACTGTTATTCCATCTTCTCCAGCAGCTTTTCCCCTGGTCATGTCTTTCAAGGCCCTTCTAACTTCATCGCTAGTTATAGAAGGGGCCTCTGTATCCGGTTCATCACTATTTCGAATGAAAGTAGCTTGGCTGTTTTGGGCACTGTACAGGTCAGTATCGAATTCTTCCGCTGCTCTTACTATGCCATTGAAATTGCTGAAGCTATTACCCTGCTTATCTTTCAGTGCATACATTTTGCCTTCTCCTATATATGCCAAGTTTTCTTCTCAATGATTTCATGCTGCGTCCATATTTTACTGCTTCCTCAATCTTTTCCAAGTTATAATTTCGGATATCCCTTGTTTTCTTTTTGTAAGGATCTCTTGAGTTCGACACTTTCATGTTCTGCCGTTTCTTGATTAGGTCCGTTGTTACTTGGGAGAGTTTACCTACTGGTTGCCTTGGTGCCTTACCTCCCACTTCAATTGCTGCTTCTGAGATCAGCCTAGTTACGGTTTTATTCATTACCTCTATGTTGTCTTCATCTTCCTGTTCTAAAGCTGCATATTTCTTTGTGAGCACCAGCCTGAATTGGTGTGCTTTTATCCTTACTGCGTCTAGGTTGGCCTGTTTCTTCTTAACTAATTTTACTCTTTCTCTCTTCAAATTGAGAGAAATCCTAACCCTCCCTAAACTATGGTCACTGCACTTTACCCTACCTAACACTTCCACATCCTGCACTATGCTGGGATCGGCAGAGATTATGAAATCTATTTCATTCCTTTTTTCTCCATTAGGGCTTTTCCAGGTCCACTTCCTGTTTTTACGCTTCCTGAACAAGGTGTTCATTATTTGGAGCCTATTCCTTTCCGCGAATTCTTCTAACATCTCTCCTCTAGTGTTCCTAGAATCGATGCCGTGGTTGCCAATTGCTTGCTCGCCAGCCTGCTTTTTCCGCCCTTTTGCATTGAAGTGGCCCATGAGAACAGCATACTGAGTTTGCACCTTTCTCATCGCTAATTCAACATCTTCATAAAACTGTTCTATTTATTCATCATCGTGACTGGAGATTGGGGCGTTGGCTTGTACTATCTTCATTCTATACCTCCTATATGGCTTGATTATGACGACTGCTACCCTCTCATTAATGTTGTAGAATTCATCAATGTTTCCAGTTATGTCGTTATGGATTAGAAACCCTACCCCGTACTCTCTCTTATCTGGAAGACTTCTGTAGCAAAGGACGTGGCCGTAGTCAGCACTGTATAAGCCTCACCTGTTCTTCTTACCTCGCTAAGGCCAATACAGGCCTCTTCCAATACAGACAGGTAAAAAAGGACGTCTTCGCGAATGCGGCATCGAACAAATGTTGGCCATTTTCGTGACCATGCGATCGGACTACTAATTCAGAACAATCTGCGGAGTCCGATACATGGGGTGTCCTTGTTCAAGGTTTAACCTAAAAATCGCCTGTAGCATGTAGCAAAAGTCTACTCCAAGACCCGAATTACTTGAGAGGGAGAAGATTATTTGCGCAAGAAGCTGAAAGGTATAATCGACTGTTTACCAAAATTTTCCTGATTAACCTTAAAGCTAATTGCACTGCGGCACACATATTGGTATTTACGAACTGTAGCCGACGAGATCGCAAGGCATATCCACTTGGAATGAATTCTGAGGATGACACCAGTTTCAAGATATGTGTTCTCAAAGTGTGTGAAGAAATTCATTGAAGTTCCAGTTATTTTTGTCATTCAGTCCACAAGAAACCGTTTTGTTTTAAAATAAGTGTAACTGAAACGACAGTGCAATTTTACTGCTAGCTTGACGCACTTATTTCAAAACTGGTGCGAGTTCAAATATTTGTTCCAAGTTTATCAGCTTCCAGAAATCACTGGCTCCAATTCATACATTGTAATATGTTCCTTGAAGTAATTAGTTATAACGTTGCACCAGTTTTGAGTGATCTGTACCTAAGTCACGTCAATAGGAAGCTACAGAACAATCTAAAGGACTTGACAGTACGTACATTTCGATACGTAGATGATTACCTCGTGTTTTGTTCAAGTGATAACTACACCAAAAAAAGCTACCGATATCTTAAAAGTGTTTAAAGAATGTGGTGGGGGCCTGGGTTTCACGCTTGAGCTTATCCAGAATAATACTTTGCAGTTTTTAGATCTATGCCTCACGTTCCAAAAGGAACATGTCTGTTGGTGCTATTCGCCAAGGGCACAAAAACCACTACTTGATTTTTCTTCTTGCCATTCGAAACTTGTAAAACAGGGGATTGTTTAATCAGCACTTAGGTCCGCTATCGCTAAGTCATGTACACACTGTATGCAACAAAGTTTTTCGCAACAGCTAGATAGGCTAAAGAAAGCTGGATATCCAGCACATTTGTTATCCCTAACCTGCGAAAAGCTTTCAAAATGGGTCAAGGGGGCTGCAAAAAAACAGCAAGAAAAACAGAAAAAAGAATGGTTTGCAGTGGTGCCCTATGTGCACAAGTTGTCACATGGTTTACGGAATGTAGCCAGTAGGTACGACGTCAATACGGTTTTTTCGCCTCCCCGTAAGTTGTCAAGGATGTGCCCTATCATAAAAAGGAAACTTGAGCGGGGGGAAGTAAAAAGAAGAAAAAATGATTGTGGCGTTAGGCACGTGTCCCCTTTAACACATTGTGACACAGGCATAGTCTATCACATTCCACTCAAGTGCGGTAAAGCTTATATTGGACAGAGCGCCAGATGCCTCAATATTAGACTAAATGAACATCAGCATTCCCTTAACAATCCCAACGCTTCTCATCTAGCCTCGCATTGTTTTACGTGCGGTTGTAGGCCATTGTTTGAGGACACAAAAGTCCTTTCTAGACACAAATGCCAAACTACACGCGAAATCATTGAGGCATTTCACATTAAAAGACTAGGAGAAGCGAGATTTTTTTATTTATTAAGCTATGCATTTTATATTTCTTGGTTATTGGCTCTTTTTTAAAGCAGTTATATGTGACTTCTATTTTTTATATTTCCCTTAACTCTGCTCTAAATTTGTGTGTGCAAAATTGAACAATCGCCCTGTAGCATGCGTATTTATGTTCCTCCTATTCATCTTGAAACTGCAGCGCGCACACAAGAAACGAGGACAATAAGGCGAAGGTGACAGACAGGCGCAGTCCTCGTTTCTTGTGTGCGCGCTGCAGTTTCAAGATGAATAGTTACCAACTCGCCCAACTTTCAGTACTTTTATGTTCCTCCTAGCTGGAGCTGACACATCAACTGGTACACTTCAGTGGCTCCTGCTGCGCATGGCGAAAGAACCAAGCATCCAAGCTAGAATTCAAAAGGAGATAGAAGACAATATCGGTAAGAAGAGCCTCACACCACTTCTAATTTCTTTAATCTTACTTTATTTTATCTTATTCTTATATTCTTTGCTGCTGCCAAATTGGTGAAGTAAGATAATTACAGTCAATTGTCGCAATATACTTCAGGCACAAACTTTTCACCTTGCTCGAAGTGCAAAATACGTGGATGAGCACATCCCGTTTGTTCTTTGGGATTTATTTGTGTTGACCTTCATTGCGTGGCGTAAAAGTTAATCAATCAATCAAGTGTTTATTTCAGTGCCAACGAACAGCTACGGAGCCTTCGTACTGGTGCACTTAAAATGCAATACTCGAGACAAAATGCACAAGGAAGACAAAGTGGTAGACATAACAATGTGAGATAGAGAAACAAATAAGGAAACAGAAAACGAGGAGGTTAGCGTAAAAGGGAGTTAATCAAACAACATGATTATCTACATATTTACAAAACACAGGAAATGAACTCAGAACTATGTCAATACAGGCATATTATCTACTAAATGTTTTTCGGAGTCGAGCCATAGGACAGCCTTTAATGCAACAAGGCCGTGCAGAAAACAAGGAATGCTTGCCTAGTTCTGTGGCATGGTAAATTCAACATAATCAGAAAGATTTGGACAATATATTGTTACGCGAACGAGGGATTAAGCACTGGAGACTGTTTACAATGTATATTTACAAAAGACAACTGCAGCGTTGGCCAGTTCAGCCGACAACTCGAGAGCAAGAAGCAGTTCGTCTTCTTCAATGCTTCAATGCATAAAACGGCGTTTTCCTCAAAAAGTCAACTGGAACGCGTATGCATTTCATCGGACACATTGAAAATTAATATCTCGAAACTGGTTCAGTCCTGAGAATTCATTTCAAGTGGATTACGCCTTGCGAACTCAGCGGCTATAATTCGTAGATTGAAAGATGCGCCGTAAAATAATTAATGAGAAAGGCAATTAGCGTAATTATGTTAATTATTCAATTAGGCGTTTTGATTTCTCGTGAAAGTAATGGTCACGTCATCGAGTAGTTTAGATCAAGGATTATAATTGTGCTATCTGCCACAGGCAATATTCAAAAATTTGGTGCAGCTAAAATGAAACACCCTGTACATCAGCGCAAATACTTCGGCGTATGGGCATATTTGTTCGTAATGCTTAGTGTAGTCTCATTTCGGTTAAAAGGCACGTCGAGCTACTCAAGCTGTTACCTTTGGCATGCCGATACCACCAGCGTAGCTACCTATGTCTTCTCACAGTAATTCCCCTGTTTTCTTCTCTTTTTTTTTTACGAGTTTGCACATTCATTCAGAAGCAACCTTTTTTTTACGTTTCTGCGCGAAGGGAGCGTGCCGCCTGATGCACGGTGACCGCGAGAAGCTTCCCTTCACCGTGGCCTGCCTCTTAGAGACGCTGCGGATGCATCCCGCGGCACCTATCGGCATACCGCATAACACAACTACGGACACCCGAGTCGGTGAGTGCTCACTTCATCAGAAACGCGAGTCACTGAAATAAATAGCTAACAAAAAAATAACGACCACAAATTAATCCTTTCACGTTACCCTTTAACTTTTACGGGTGCAAGACTCAGGAGCTGTATTCACAAAGCTTCTGGCGTTGAATTCACAAACTTTTTTCGTTCGCTATTGCCGCTTGAAATTGTACGGCCACCTTCGCTAATAATGTGTCCGACATCGTGATTGGCTGGCAATGCACTTACGAACTGTTTTATCTAAGTGAAAGAGATACACAAAAAAGGACAAAGGCAGGGAGGTTAACCGGAGGAGAAGATCCCGTCTACAACCCTACGCTAGGGAGAGAGGGGAGGGGGAGGTAAAGTTACAGAAAAGTAGAGAGAGAGAGAGAGAGAGAAAGGCAACACAGATACAGAATCATAGTTGGTCACAGTCACCACATACTATCACCGCACAGCACAGTAGCACTTGTAGCTCTATAAACAGGCTATATTGTCCAAGTTTGTTGTCCTTAAAACTGCAGCAGTGGTTTTACATAAAAACTTTGTCGTGAATATGGGCCCTGGTTCGAAAGAACACCTTGAAGCTTGCGTAGTCACCACTAGCATAGTTCCTTCGGCCGGTGCTTACTCGCGCGCGCCACTTTTGTGCACGAACTGCTTAATGCTGCCGACCCTGATGACTGAAAATCATTTAGAGCACAAATTCCATAGCAGCAACCATTCGCTATAGCAAAAAATATATCGGAAACAAAGAGAGCGCGAAATAAAGAAAGCAAAAATAAGGCGGGAATGTTGAGTAGAGGGGCGTGCGGTTGGCTACCATGATGGGGGAGAGCGAAAGTGTGTTAGGGAGGAAAAATAGGTAAAACAGGGAGAAGTACTGAACCCATCAACATCCATTGTCAGAGCAGTGAACCCCTCTTGCTTTGCGGCACCATGAACGCATACCCTTTAGGCGCCATCACGTGAATCAGATGGTCAAAGCATATCAATGGCAGAAAGATCGTTGGCGCAAAAGTTGGTCTCTTTTTCATCGTCCAGCATCACCGCCTCTATTCAAAAGCGCTTACGAGCGCATGTGGTCCTTTCTTGTGCTTACGCTCATTCCCAGCCACCCTCTCCCCTCCCCACTGTGGAGAACGCAATCCGCGTGAAAGCCGGCCGCCGCCACACATGCGGTCGGACCATCTAGTGTAGCTCGCCCGTATAAGCCAAACAGCTGAATCTAGAGGCGATGCGCCTCCCGTGTTAAGGCGTGAGGAACCAGCGATAGTTGCCCGTGAAAACCGGAGGACACAAATTAGGAGGAAGACACGCGAAAACAACCCTGTAGCCTAATTATCAGGGCTCGTATTCACAAAGAACTCTGATGCTAGAATGGTTCGTAAGAGGCTATGTTTACAAATCCTGATGCTGGACATATTAGCAGCAAAAGCCACCGGCCAATGGAAAATAGCAATGGTGAGCAAAATACTGTTATGAATCAAGCCCCATACTACGGCGTGCCTCCTAATCAGAACTGGTTTTGGCACGTAAAACCCCAGGAAGATGATGAATACGCACACACCTTGAGCACACTTTCGTGAGACATGAAACCGCAGATGGCCACGCATTTAACAAAGCACGCTCGTTCTCCGCAGGAAAGTGGGCCATACCCAAGGACACGGCCCTCATGTACAACATCTACGGGGTACATCACGACCCCACGAACTGGGAAAAGCCCGAAGAGTTCCGGCCCGAGCGCTTCCTTAATCCCGTGACGGGGAAAGTGCGCACGGACGCCGGTCCACTGATCGCCTTCGGCATGGGCGCCCGCATCTGCCCAGGGGAGAAGCTCGCTCACATGGACATGTTCTACATTCTCGTTCGACTCATGCAAAGGCTCAGTTGCAGCATCCCTGACGGGATCTCGGATGTAGACTTGAACGGAAACGGCTCGAGCTTGTTTTCACACCCTGCTCAGCAAAACATTGTATTTACGAGAAGGGACTAAATGCATCCGGACTATACATGGAACCCGTCACATACTGGAACCACCTTGGGAGCTCTAAATGTGACCTTTCCCTAGCAGTGGTTGCTCCATTAAAGAAGAACCCATTAATTGAAAAAGAGTTGCGAAACGTAGTAGCATCCGCCACACAAGCGGAGCGTTCTGATTTCTAATCCTTCGCAGCCGGTTCCGGCGATTCGGCCAGAATTTCAGAAAACATCGTCTGGCATTAATGTTAACAACTGTTCACAAAGGGGCGCCTCCTCTCTTTAAACGCCCTTATTACTTTATTATTAGTGGTGTTTAAAAAAACTTTGATGCCTTCTCCACACATCACATTTCATTTACACAAGATGGCGGACGTCACCGTAAACATGTAAATACAACAGGAGCACATGAGCTCATGCTGCTATCCTTGGCACAATCTCTTCCATCCTCGCTGTTTGCATGCCAATCCATCGACTCATTGATGCCGTGAGCATCCATCTTGTATATTGGGCAGCATAATAATGCGTAAATGCCTACTTCCAGTATTTACCTATTGTCAAGCGCGAACGTTGCGTGGTAGCTCCACAACTCAAACATGAAACGCGTTAATGGGTTTCGCGTAACAGCGCATCTACTACGGCGGCGTACAGTGTTTTTCGAGAAATGTTGAAAATGTCCGCCGTTCTGAAATAGACTTATAAAGCAATAAATGTCTTAACAACCTCTAGGAAAACCCTAAGAAGCATCTTGTACGAACACGAAGGCTGACGTCACAACAAGGTCGAAAAGATAGTGAGTAAGACGAAGATCCAAGAGCTTATTCGAAAACGGATTCTCAAATTTGAGGATAAAAGTGATCGGCAGACTGGCTGCCTGACAAAAAGTAGGCGGTCCACACCACCACGTTTAAGATAAAGATATTATCGCACCGAATTGCTTGGCACCGAGAGCTCTAAATGAACTTATCGAAAACACGATGTAGCGCATGTATCGTGAACCTCGAGTAGTACAACACTTGTAGCACGTATAAAGAGGTTTCTCTCTTTTTTCTTTTTTTTTTGATGCACCAAAAGATTGAAAATTGCCTGCCGCAGACAGCACAGTGCTAACCCTTTGCTAACGTTTTGCGGTGTTTTGTCCTCTCCCTAAAAACAACTTACAAAAAAACAACGCACCAAAGGAGGGGGGGGGGGGGGGGGGGGGGGGGGGTCACAAATGCATAGAAATCGTACTACCGCGCCAAGCCACAGCGCCCAACACAATGGGGACAATAAAATGATAATCAACAGGCAGCACCTGCAGACTAAAGCGATTGCCCTATGCTGTTACCCCCTCCGCGCTCTTGTATACCTTTTGGAAAAACTGATAGTGTAATAGCTGCGGGCCATAGGTCAATGAAAGCTGTCAACACGACACGTTAGACTCGCGTACCCCTGTTGAGTAAATGGTTGCTCAGGGAAGGTTTATTATGGTCAATTGGCAACGGTCTCCGAAACGCGTTGCAAAAACGGTTACAATGGAAAAGGTGCACGCGGTGAATAATGGGTACTGCGTTCACGCGTTCTGTGCCGATGACACGTCTGGCACACGCACATCAGGAGCCAGCAGTGTGTTGTACACGCTCCTCAAAAACAGGAACGAAAGCTCGTTCCTCGTTCCTTCCCAATAATGAGACAAGTTCCCGTTACAAGTTGTTTTAATGCGAAAGGAACGCGTTCCAGTTACACTTCGAACATTGGAACGTATCGTTACAATAAAGTTACATTAGATTTTTTAATTAAAATATAGTGTCGGATAATCCTGAGGCAAAATAAAGTGAGCAATTTAAAAATCACATCGAACTACGTGTATTATATGAATTTCAACATCGCCGACAGCAGATTATCTGGGGGTAAAAAGAATCCAATGAAATGCTCCTAGACGAAATTGTTCAGGGAGCACCGCACATAGTCCAGGCATGTCTAACTGCTACTTTGGTGCTCCTCTATTACAAGTGCAACACATATGGCAACTTCCACTTCGGTCTTCAAATGTGCAATCAGGATACTGCGCTTCAGATCTGCAAATAGAAAGTTACTCACATGCATGATAATAATTAAATTTCTTGCACAAGAAACCGCATCGAAAGGAACAATACATAGGCGTTTAATGAATGCTTATTCAATATTGCAGTATAAGTGGAACAAAAATGTCCACTATACACATTCGCAACTTAGTAAAGTCCCTTGTTTGAACTCAGCAAGAGTTGCATCTCGATGTTAGTGTTGGCAATGTTGGCAATGTTGGCAATGTTGGCAATGTTGAAGAGCCGTTCCACCGAAGCGCTTGAGGGTACTGCCGTGCTCTACTTGAGAAAAAGTTGGTTCAGTCCCTCGAAGTTCTTCATCTGTGACAGCGGGTAGTTAACTGGTACCAACAGGTACCGCGACAGCTCATCCTGTTCCTCGGCTGGAAGGGTTTGGTGCCCGAACGAGAAGAAATCTTCGGGCGCGGACGAGGTGAAAACATCTGCGCTGGCTGGTTTGGTCACCGCAGCCAACTCAGTCTTTATGTTTATGGTCTACAGGAGGGAGCGTCACGTGACAATCTTGAAGCCTAGTCATAAAAAATATAGCGGAGAACTCACGAAAAAAAATGCACCATAGACCAGTGACCGGCAAGCGGTAGTTCTTTGCGCCTCACGCGGTCGCCCATCCGCCCTGCATGATGTGCTGCGTACGTGCGTGCGTCTGTTCGATGCCGTGGAACGTTTACAGAAGGAACGCCGTTCCCTCTGCCGTTCTTCGTAAACGTAACGAGTTACCGTTACAGTTCCACCTCCCCTAATGGAACGGTGGCGCTCCTCAGTTCCTCCGAAAAGGAACTAGTTCCAGGAACGCCGTTCCGTACAACACTGGGAGCCAGCGGCAGTCACGGACCTCTTAGCTTTTGCTGTCAGGACGACCGCACGAGCTGTACGTGACGAAGCACCGATATTCACTCTTCTTGTGGTCATCTTTGTGTACTATTGGATGCTAATGGCGTCGTCATGCACCCACTACGCTTACCGAGTGCCAGCCGGCTCTAATCGCCCCTCCACGTGCCGCGTATAATCAGACAGTGTCATGAGCCACGCGCCTGCCTAAATTATCCCATTGTGCTTCGCTCGTCAACTTTAGGACCATCGGCAACATACCGCTAGCCGTTTCTCTACCCTTTCTTCGTCGCCGTTTCGTTCGGCGAGACCAGGTTGAAGGAAAACGCCAATCCCAAGCTTTCCGAGCAACAATTAAAGAAATAATTCGCGCTTTTTAGCAGCAGGCTTCCAGCGGTCCTTTGACAAAGATAGGTCTGCCTATCGAAACGTAGGCCAGCCTTTCTGAGGCATTTTATCCCTGTTTATGTAATTTCTATACCCCAGTATGCCGTTTCATCTGTCGGCCCCCTTCTTGATTTTAGGTTATATTGTTATAAAACGCTAAAAGATATCAGCCATGTTTCGCCGACTGGTCGATAGGAACAACTCAAGGATTTAAGTTTATCACGCGCGATAGCGCATAGAGTTCAGTCTCTTCTCCTATATGCAATGGTTTAGACTGGCGAGTTGGTATTAACGTTGTTCTCAACAAAACTTGTTGGGCTAGTTGTAACATGCTTCATACAACTACTCATACATACTTACACTACTCGTACTACTCGTACATGCTTCATAGAATACAAGTTTGTTCTCAACTTTGTTTCAAAATTATCGACAGAAGTTTGTTGTTCTTGTGTTACGCACAGCATTCGTACACCAAAACGTCTGGACAAATTCGTGTGCGATACTATGATTTGTTTAGTGATTAAGAATAGCACGCAGTTTTTAATTCTCCTCTGTTTCCACCTGCACGCACCTCTGATCGCAAATCACGCCTCACCTTCCTGTTCTTTAAACTTTCGTGTGCTTATGTATATATGTAAATGAAGTGGTGCTGCTTGAGTAGCCATGCGATGTTCGACGCAAAAGCGGCGCTCAGGCTTGTTTCGTTTTTCAATTCATGTACTCGGGCAAGAAAATGAATAAAAAATTGTTTCGATGAAAAACTGACATCAAATATATGTCTTGTTACAAGTCTTTCAAGAGCTCTCAACATCTATCATTTCTCGAGGAAACGCTTTGTTTATTAAAAAAAATTATTATGCTAGAATGCGCTTCAAGGCTACGCGGTAGGAAGAAGTAAAAAAGTTTGCCACGGGCAGAGTATAGAAACTGGCCACAGGACCATAACGTCAAAAGCTGCACACGTAACTCCAAAAACCAGCCTTCAATTGTCACCATATAAAACTAAGAGTCGCGGTGAAGAGCCACGAATACTAGAATTTTCAAGCACAGAATTTACAAAGGCGCTGCTGACTGTTGGTACCCGAGTTCTCCAGAGTCTCGTTGGCTACACAGGGCCTTGCCAAACTCAGAGTCACGTTAAATATTTCTGGTGTTGTAGATTGCACTCCTCTCGCAAAGTACACTTTCGTCAGTTAACAAAGTAAAGCAAATCAACTAAAGCGAACAAAATTCGGTCTCTTTTCCCGTGTGAAATAGTGACGTTCCTTTTTAAACGAAATTTCCCTGATGAGTTCAGCGTAACATTTATGGTATTTATTTATTTTTTTCGGTCTTACCTGGAGTAATCAAAAAGCGAAATTTTCATCAATACCGAAAGCATATCTTAAATAAAGTCGACTTTCAAATATCAATTCGGAGGCCGCATGTTTTCAATTACTTAACAAAATGAAACATAAGGTTGCGTAGTTTCTTGTTTATTGATTCTACTTTTTTTTTTTGGCTGGGTTGCCATATAGAATTATGTCGTAATGGAATTATATATAAGCATGGAAGCCTATTTCGTGCAGAGACTGCGATCAAAAGCGACCTATAAAATGTATCGTCCATAAGCCAGCGTTGTTAGCCTTCATGTTGGTCACTTCTAAACTTCACGCCCCAAAGTTACACTTTCGCGCACTGTCTTTGGCCCAGGGCACGTCCAAAGTAGATGGCGGGTATCCGCCGCAGACGACGGAGCTGAGCCCTTCAGATGCTCAAGATTGTCGATATTGTCGACCCAAGGTACAAGTGTTGGCTGGTGTAACGGTCGCCTCAGCCCGACGTCTGCTGAGAGACTCCATCCGATGAAAAGCACAGAACATTGAACAAGGACAGAGCGGGAGCCAGAGGGAAGCGAAAGATGAGCCCGTTGGGCAAAGCAAGAAGAATGCTTCACTTCATTCGAAGCATGTAATGCTGCCAACAACCGGATCTCTGAAAAATTATTGGAAGGTTGTTCATATATTGCAGTAGAGTGGCAAGTTTGGATAGTTGGTGGATGTTCATCTTGTAAAAAGGGAGATACTGCGGTATAAAAACACGGACAACAGAAGTATAAGTTGGCAGGACACGCGCATTCTGTCCACTTATACTTGTGTTGTCCGTGTTCTTATAGCACAGAATCCCTCTTTTTACAGGATGTTCATATATGCTGAAATAGTGATACAACAAAGCACGTATTCTCGGACGAGCACTTTCAGCGATACTATCACCTTCGCGTGACGTAGTGCTCAACCAGCCAATCAGCTCATCCGGTTTTGCTCAGCCAGCCAATCAGCGCGCGCCTGATAGCTGAGGCGATAATATCGCCGAAAGTGATCGTCCCAGGATATGTCCCCAGTACTAAAAAAAGAAATCGCCAAGTCACCTCGTGCACGTAGTGGATGGAGTTGTGTTTATTTAAAGAGGTAAGTGTAATACGGCAGCAGCGTCTAACATTTAAAAAAAATACAAGCGTGATCAACTAATAAATTTCCTTGCTTATATCGAAACAAACTTGAGGCGCGCATGCTCATTTTACTAATGGAACAGTCACCATTTGCGTCGGTCCTTCCCCCCTGTAGACAGCAACAACTTTTTCGCCTCTTGCAGCATTTGAACAGATTGTAATATTCGAAAATTTCGAATAAATAATTCCCGAGAAGAATCCGAATTGAATAGCAATGACTATTGCATTCGTATCCGAAATTTGGAATATTCGCGCACTCCTTGTTTTAGCGAATATGTATTACGAACCGTATCATTTTTAAATAACACGTGATTCAAAGGACAGGGATACAATATTTTTTTAAATAGTGCAGTATAAATATTATTGTCTTTTGTTGCGGCAACGGACTGCTAGCATTGTCGCAATAAACTGCTAATTATTATTTCCAGCAAATAATAATGGGTTGTAGACAGAGACAGACGTTTAGTTCGCCCTCAGAAATTTGATTCGCATAAGGTAAGTGGAGGTCCATGATACGTAGAGGATACATTTGTATGTGCTTAAGTTCATCGATACCGTGATGTTTATTCACTGGCACGTAAGAAGTGTGATAAGTGGCTGGCTTCTACCGTTTTTGAATTATTTAGGCGCATGTTCCTTTAAATACATGGCACTCATAATATTTTCGTGGAAACATATTGACTAGCTAAATATCAATATCGCGTTAGCAGAAACGCACGAATATAACAAAATGCGGCTTATTAATGGTTTCACTTTGTACTACAACAAGGAAAATGTACGCCAAAGACCAGGAACGTGCGCGTGAATAAGTATTCTTGAATAATTACGTCCCTTAAACTAATGAACAGAGCATCGTGAAGCTAGAAAAGATTAATGGGAGGACGGTGTCCCAATGTAGCCGCTATAGACAGGAATGCAACACCTACCAACTCCTTTGAAATTCGTATCTTCATAAAGCAGTCTCACGGTTCCACTTCATAGACGACAAATAAAAAAAAAGTGAGGAAACTCCGCAAGGACGAGCAAATTTCGCCACAGCGGAAAGAGTTATTTTGAAACGCGCTGAGCCCACACCCACGTATCGTGACTGCACATGTGTAGCGGGCAAGGACACATGCCTTCGACGGCTTTTTTCTTTCTTACGCGTGAAAATACGCGAAACAATGTGAAGAATCAAGCGTACAGAAATGAGCGTTTCTTTGGCTTTTACTCAAAGGGACACTAAAGGCAAATATGAAGTCAAGCTAAAGCGATAGATTAGCGCTCGAGAATCTCTAAGGCGTCAGTAGTACCGCGAATGAAGCTTTCGTAATCTAGAAATTGAGGTAAATGCAGGACACGATTAGAGACTCCCCCGGGACATTCGAGTACTAGCCCGATCACGAAGGCACTCCTCGTTATATTTCTGTCGCTAGTGCTCAACCACTCGTAATTAAGAGATCATTGTATTGTATTATAAAACCGAAAATAAAATGCGGCTGTACAGTTGTGATTGATATTTAGAAGAAAGAAAAGAACTCATGGACGTTGCCCTTGACAACGACGCGGGCGGTCGAAAGGTTTCGTTTTCTCCACTCTGCGCCGCCGCACTTTCGCGTTTCACTGTAGTTTCGTTATCGCGTAGTGCTTCGCTGGCATTTCTGGCTCGCGAAGTTCACAAAAACTGAGAATGCCAGACCCTTTTATGCCACCGTATTCCCGAACGGTCCACGCCACATGACCAAGAGTAGCTGCAGCGGCAAATCCAACGTTATGCTTTGGCTCGGTTTCTGCGTGGCCGCGTGTTAGCGTTTTGCGCAGAAAACCATAGCGCCGTCTGTCAGGGGCTGTTTTACTCACTGACACCAGCAAAGGAAGATGATGGCCATGCATCGTCACAACTCCCCTCTCAGAGGCGGGAGATTTGAATGGCGCTAAAGGTATGCGGAACAACCCTTCAGAGGCAAATTTTCTCGTAAACTAAGTCATTTCTCGGCACGAAACAAGCGCTGCGAGGTTTCTGGAATGGTACTTTAACAGTCCACGTTGGCTTAGTATTTGCCTTTAGTGTCACTTTGCGCTCGGTAGTCGATAAAAAGCCCCAATAACAAAGGAACAATGGTTAGTCAGTATAACTCTAGAACAAACCGACTTGAAGCTGCGTATGTCATGACCGATGTTCAGCAGCGAGTATACGAAAGGGTGATTAAACTAACAAAAACACACCACGGCGTGGACTTGGCCGGTCGTTGCGGTAAGAGCCATAGTTGATGGGAAATACCTCGTTATCAGCAATGGACGTGTTTAGCCACGATTCAGATCCAAACACTAAATCAGCCTACAAAGGCTCAACCAATCCAGGAAATTGATCTGCCTTATTTGTTATACTTCGGAAATTTACCACTACAACACTACGAACACATTCGATAACCTTATTGTTTTATGATTTAGAGAAGGAAACAACTTCTTCCTTATCATCATGCTATATAAGTGTCATGCCATCATTATTTAGTTTGTGAACTTTAAATTTAACCTGTTTTTTTTTTGTCTGCCTTGTTTAATCTCCCATATTCCCAAAGTCGCTTGTGTCCAGCCCGAGTCTGAGAGGAATAGTCCTCTTCTAGGCTGTACTGCGAACCCTTGCACTTTTCGCACGTTCTTTAAAATGGCCTTCTTTTCTTTATCAGATTAACAGTTTGCAATACCCGGCCTTATATTTTATTCTTTAAAACTACCAGTGCGATATGCGCTTTGCGCTAACTTCAGTTGACTTCCCAAGTTAGTAGTGCAGATACTTTTAACAAAGACTTCGAACTGTTTCCACTTTTCTGAGCTGTCATTATCACGTATCCCATAAAAAGAACGAGGTTTATTCTGTGGTTTCTGTTCTCGAGGTCTACGTCTTTCTTTTCGATAACTTTTACTTGTTCCATTAGATCCTTAATTACTCTGTTCCCTGTCCACGTAGTAGTTTCATAACATCGCCTATCTCGCTCTGGGTGTGCCAAGCTTGTTATTCATTTCGGCCATCATAGCACCATGATTAGTAATACTGGTATCAATGTTATCTATCTTAGCCAATAGTCTCTTGTAAGCTTCTCAAGAAGTAAATTTTGCGTTGCTTAGCTCAAGATCTCAGGTTCAATTCCGGCCTCGGCGGCCCTATTCCGATGGAGGTGGGGTGCAAGACCGCTCATGTACCGTCCATTTGGTGCATGGTAAAGAACCCGAGGTGATCAAATGTAATCCAGTGTGCTTCACTAAAGCGTGCCTCCTATTCAGATCGTGGTTCTGGCGCACAAAACTGGAGAATCAAATTTTTTAAAGAAATTCACTTCAGCTTTATCAAAAGGACCAGGATTGAACTCAGTGTCACCGGGAAGTATCAAAAGCAAGGCAAGATATAACACTCGGTTCGCAACCAAAATAAAACGTTTGTTAAGCAGTATGGCACACTCGCGCTGTGTGCGCAACACCTGACAGAGTGGTAGAAGTGAGCAACGCTACAACTGGTCTAGAAATTTCAATTAGACGAAAATCACCGACCGGAATTGTACAGACAAACCGAGGTTCACAAGCATGCGCCTAAACTTAAGCACACGAGTATTTTCGTTCGTGCTCTTCTGACCTGGAGGTAAAATACAGCTGGAAGTTGAGTAATACGGTCTTGCCGGTGGTGCAACGCCGCTCTCAATATGCGTTAAGCAGCTGTGACACACGTTCAAGGGCGGGGGCCTCCGTGTCGAACGAGATAAAAACACAGGCATCCCCCTCACATACCGGGGGGTTGCTTTCTAAGCATAGGGATCAGCTTTGCAAACCTCATACGGAGACAGGCGAGCATGCCTCAAGGTCAATTCGCTGTTTTCCGACAGCAGTGCAGGGGTGACGCGGCACGCCAGGCCTGTCTGGTGCATATCAATGGATGCAGGATTCATCGGGAGGCGGAGAGAGCCAATAACTACCACTGCAGTGATGATCCAGTGGTGAGAGATCGCGCTGCCTCTGCTAGCTCCGCAACACGGCAAGCGGCTCCGCGAAAGTTAGGGATTATCTTCGGTCTGCCGGAAAAGTGAGCGCCTGCTACCAAACCTCCCTGCTGTCCGCGGGGCCCGCAACAACGTAAGTAAGGCATACTCTTACTAGGATTTAACGCCCCCTAAGCTACATCATGGCTATGAACGAGGCTGGAACGATTTACTTCGGTATAATTTCGGCTTCGGATGAACAAAAGCGAAGTGTATTTGCAAGTGTTGAACAATGTGTACATTTCCTTGTGTGCTTCTGTGACTATAGTAAGCTACTAGTTGTCAGTTTCGTCGAACGCATCATACCTGTGAGTGATTTTCTAAACTGTCGCCACTCAATGATTTCCTGGAGGTTTCGAGGTAAGCTGGCTATAAATAAATTCAGTTTAGCCACAGCCTTTTTTTTTCACACACACACACAGGAAAATGTCACAAAAAAAATAAATAAAGCTTTCCGACTCCTGCCACCCGCAAGGTAGCTCCGTGGCTATAACGTTCTGCTGCTGAGCAGATGGTCCCGTGTTCGATTCCCGGCAGGGGTGACGGTTTCTATGGAAGCGGAATGCGAAGACACTCGAGTGCAGTGCATTGGATGCGTGTCAAAGAACTAGCGGTCAAAATTAATCCATAGCTCCCCTATACGGTGTTTGTCATAGCATCTGTTATTCTTCGCTACTTTCCATCCCTTTAATCAAATGTATGTGTCTGTAAGAGAGAGGAACTGACCCTGTCATTTCTTTTGGCATTGAAGGTTTAGAATAACCGTAGCTGAGAAAATTGCTGATGTTCTTACCGTGAGCTATCAAACAGTTGGCCCCTGAAGCTGTGGAAGGTCTAAAGGCATCCGACCTCTCCAGAAGCGTGAATTATAGTATCTCGGTGTTAGGCATGCGTAGGGATATTCCCTGTATGGCGCCTTTACCAGAATCTCGCCCCGTGCAATCCACCAAGATATGAGGCAGCCCATTGTGACCACCGAGCTTCGACACATTTTACTGCGACAACAGCTAAAAGCTAAAAGCTTGGTCTGCTGCGTAAGTTTCTCATTTGCGTTGAGACATTTTCATCATCGCTTACTTATCGTTCTCAGCTTCACCGCCACCGCATGGCGAAGGTAAACAAAACAAAAAGGAAAGCGGAGACTGATCCTGGTGCCCTCCGGCAACGTCCCGTTGGGAGCTGAACGCACAGGCCATCGCGCAGCATTGCAGATTGGCAAATTGTGCGGGCTCTTGTGCAACACGCTGGTTCGGAGAGTGATAACATTTGTTCAGTATTATTTCGTAGGTCAGAGCAGGCAGTGCATGTCGTCGTACACATACGCATAGTAATATGATTCCCGACCAGCTGCAAGCGGGAAGACCATGGACGACCCCCTCGCGGCATTCGTCTCCACCTTGCGGGACTGGCGCTGGATCGCCATTGCACTGGTCTTCGCCTTCACGTGCCTCGTAAGCCATTTCTACGATAGAGTGTCCAAGTACCCAAGAGGACCGTTCCCTGTCCCCGTATTTGGGAACCTGCTCGGTGAGTCTCTTTTTCGCCATGAAAAATCCCGTTTCTCAGTGCGCATCTCGTTTCCCGTTTCTTGCAGCTCTGCGGAAGGCCGAAAATTTGCACAGCCAGGCGATCGAGTGGTCCAAGACCTACGGCGACATATTTACTCTGTGGGTTTCGCACAATCCGATGGTGATCCTCAACAGCTACGATGTCATTCGGGAAGCGTTCGTCAAGCAGAAGCACGTGTTCGCAGGACGAACTCCCTTGAGAATGCGTGAGTATACGCTGCCTTAGTTGCTATCGGAAATGTCGTCAACGCACAGCCTGCTTTCCTTTCCATTACTTTTTATCCTTCACCTCCCAACTCAAGGATATTTCCTTTTTTCAATCGCACACGACACATATAAATATTCCGCGCTTCTAGCTTGTGCACTTTGTACAACTTGCGGTACTCAAATGGCGAATTCAATGCGTATAACTAATTGGCATCTTGAGCTTTATGGCGTACGTTTCTACTGATCGTCAAATCAAATTTCGAAAGTTCGCCATGTTCTCTCCTTCTGCCATGACATATGCAATATTGAACGCAATGAACAGTCTGTTCAGTTACTTTTTTTTACAGCGAAAGCGGTATATGGCTAGGCGAAACGAAAAACCGTTCGTCCCAAGCTTCGATAAACGTCTCCATTGGCTGCGCCGTCAGTTACGTCATTCTCTACGTGGCACCCAAGCGCTCGCGTAATTGGCAGCGCCGTTAGTGACGTCGTTAGCGTCTCTCCGTGGCACGCTGAGCCAGGAGATAAAATAAAAAACAAAAAAACTTGGAGGACGCTTAAGCTTCGCCTTTAAGAGTAGAACGCGATAGCGTTATCGGGACCCGTTCGCATCGCATCGTTCGCATACGGCAAGTAGACTTCATTCACTGCATAACTGAACGTGGAAAAGCCAGCTTACAAAGACCAAGCTTACACCGATCCCCTTAAAGTCGGCTTCACTTTTTAACTGAAATACATTGCTGGAAAGACGTTTTTCTAAAGTCAATATAAGGGGTCTTATATTAAAATGTGAAGGCCCTAGCACCTTTTTTTATTATTTTAATAATTGTTCGCTATTGCCTCGACGCGCGCAGGTCTGGTAGACATGCTGGAAAAGGGGTTTGTGTTTGAGTTTCCTCGTAGCAGAATTAGGTTTTCTCGTACATTCAAATTACAATCCGACGCCGATTGGTAAACAATACGACGGCAAATCCGAGGCCGAATGGTAAAGTCGCACTTTACCATTTTTCTGACGGATTTCTCTGTGAGAAATTCAATTTTTGTTCACCAAAATCTTGCACCACGTGGAGGGCCTGCGCGGTCGATGTGGTTGGATGATTTTCTCCGGCACCTGCGATCACACGCCGGTTGCCGACGCCGGATTTTCTGCGACACGGGGCCCTAAACGCCATCGCGTTAAATGTAGGTGAACGGAGGAGTGGGGTGTGAGAGGAGTTCGCGTTGGCATCGGTTGTCTACACGGAGCTTTGGTCAAGGACTCTTGTCTGGGAACGTCGTAGAAAAGCGTGAGGAACGCGCTAGGAACGCCGTCGCCCGTGGACGCCGAGCCAGTTCTTTCAGAGCCGGGCATTGCATTGTATAGCCATCGTGTAAGTGTTAAAAAATACCCCATTGTGCTACTCGGAGCCGGCACCGAAGCCTCTTTCCCGAGTACGTAGTGAAAACTCGGTTTACCATTTTGTAGCCAAATTCAACATAGCAAATCCCCAATATAGCTAAACCCCAACATAGCAAATCCCACCAGAGTGCCAGCTTCGCTGGACTTCCCTCTTCACAGGGTAGAAGGGCTCTGAGTTTTTTTTTTTCTTAGCTAGCCTTTTGCTTACTATTTCAGGTGACATACAGAACCAAGGAAATCACGATATTATGTTCGAGGATTACACGCCCTACTGGAAGGCACTTCGAAAAGTGGCATCCCTGGCTGTGCGGTAAGAAAAGTTCGGCACATTTCCATCTAACATTTGCCCGCTATTTCCACACGTGTCTGAAAAAGCAATAAATGATTATGTAATTATTGCAAGTAAGTTAAACGTAAACATCTAATTTTTAAGGATCTATATAAGTGGCATACCATGAGAACATAGTTTTCAAAGAGGCAAGGTAATAACTTGAAAGGGTCTGAAGGCGAGCTCGTTAGTATGCATTCATGTTGCAAAGGACAGCGCTAAAAACACGGACAGAAGGAAGTACACAGGACGAACGCTGACTGCCAACGGTTGTTTTATTGCGCGTGCACAAATATATACCTTGAAATGGAAGGGGCAAAGGGAGACATCCCCCTCCCCTTTTTTTTTTCGTTTTTTTTGTCTCTTTTTTTTGGCTCCCTTTCTCCCTTCCATTTCAAGCTATATATTTATTTGTCCACGCACAATAAAGCAACCGTTGGCAGTCAGCGTTCGTCCTGTGTTCTTCCTTCTGTCCGTGTTTTTAGCGCTGTTCTTTACACCATGAAGGTAATAACGGCGAATGATGACGCATAAACAGGACAGCCTAATGAGTGTCCTGATTACGCTGCGTGTGATGGTGCGGATAAATGCTTCGATGGAGTAGAAGCAGCTCAGGAAACATGGTCGTTGCTTGCTACGCACTAACATCGCGGGCAGGACGAAGCGGTGTCAAAATGCGATAGCCTTATTTACGTTATTTAACCTCCCCTGTGCGCAGTGTGGCTGTTTCAGCAGCAGACACAGAAGTCTGACAACGCATTGACGCTAAGGCATCCGCCTCGCCCTACTTTAGCAGCCCCTCCCCCTCACCCCCCCCCCCCACACACACACACACCTTCTCTCATTCTTCAACCTCGTGTTTCCTGCTGCTCTCATACAAAGCGCTTCAAATGACCCTACTACTCATCGCTGTAACATACTGATACGACATCTGCTAAATTACAAAAAAAACATTGTTTCGTTTTGTGACGCTACTGAAAACACCGGATGAATTGCAGCTTGTCTTTCATCGCGCATGAAACGTAGTGAAGTGGTTGTGACTTGCAGTTTTGTAACAAATCCCAGGAAATACGCTGTCACAGGAGCCTTGGAACGACTGTGCACCGACATCGTCGACGCCTACGTAGACACCTTGACATTGGAGCCACAAATTGTTGACTCGAAGAAGTTATTTTTCTCCATGCTTTACAAGCTTACAGGAGCATCAATCTACGGCGCAAGGTAATAGAGGTATACTTTTTGCCGCTATGGGTACAGCATTGCTCTCCGGGGCCTTCTCATACCTTCTCTCCGGGGCCTACCTGCTCGATGACTTTTGGGGAGTAGGCCCTGCAGGGCCTCCACGGTTGCCTGACCTTGTCAAGACATTGGTACGCGGTAGCTGTTAGTGGCACCCTCGTCACAATAGACCCTCGCTGCGCGCTCTCCTGTCTACTTTCTCCTGTACACTCCGCGCGCTCTGCGCCTAGAAATTGCCGCTTGCGCATCACGCGGTGAAAGCCCTGTTTCCCATAAGCCATTTCTTTATATTTTTATGACAAGGCATCAAGACGGTCACGTGAAGCTTCTTTTTTAGTCATTTTCCTTTCTCAGTGTTTGGAGCTCGCGTTCAGTGCGACTGACAGCAAATATAGACGTCAGCACTGTCACTGCTGGAACTGCGTATCTGCACTTATGGTACGATAGACAAAGCTATTGTTGATTCTGTCGACCACGCAGGCCTTACTAAATTCTTAGCGCCTAGCGCGATGTCCAGCAACTCAAAAAGTAGGACACCGAGCCAGAATATCAGCGGCGATATCGCGAATCCTAGTTAAGAAGTGGGATTCCGTAAGTGAAGTTTTCTGTGTGCACAATTTTAGCAGTGTACCCCTTTTGTTTACGAGGTAGGCCTTCATACCGCGCAGTGCCAGAAAGAAATGATCGAGTTCTATCCTGAGCTGCTAAAAACACACGCGCGCGCCTCTCCCACGCGTAGCACACATGCACAACACACAAATGAGAATTTTCATATTCGTTAAAGATCCATAAAGCACAGTTTATGCTTAAGCTAAATATTTCTAGCACTGCCAAGATCAGCGCTTCATCCTTATTCGTTTCTTATAAGACCTTGTAATGCGCATGAAATAAGGATCTCTCATGTATGTTTAAGACAATTGTGCGTACTTTTTCATAAACGTTTTCGCATTTATCATCTCTCCACGTGTGTTATATATTAATCTCGTATTAAGGGACCTGTAATCTTTGATGAGTTCCAATTCGCGAGAAAGCCTGAGCGAGTGAGAGCCAGGCCAAGTGGACCTGCCTGAGCCTTATTCCGGTGAGTGAGTTGGAGTGAGCCCGGCTGAGTGGAATTTCGGTGAGTCTAAGTCCGACGGTGATCCAGCCTGAGTCCAATATTGAAGCGTTTTGGCATGAGTGAGCCTGGCTGAATAAAATTCTGGTGAGTCTAAGTCCGAGTGAGCCAAGCTTAGTAAAATTTTGGCGAGTCTGGGGCCGAGTAAGCCTTAAGCAAAACATATAATTTGTGAGTGAGCCTAAGGCAGTTCTGTTCAGATTTCGGCCACCACGGCGCGTGCTCAGAAAATAAACGTCATAGCCACCACCACGGTGGGTCATTTTTATTGATTAGACCCTGCGCAGATATGAAATACCTGCACATGATGTTGCTTTTTTCGCATATTTTTCCAGCTTTTTATTCTTTGTCGTCTTCCTTCTGAGGTTACGTAGCGATGATTTTGTCACTGCTGTAAGTTACCTCGAAATCTGAAGCCTGTCAACCTGATTGAACTTCATATCCGTGCTTTAGTAAATCTGAAATCTCATTTCTAACGGAAAAAGCGTGAACAACCTGGCGATGCCCAATCTGAGGCGTTTTGAGTAGAGGGTATAATACAATAAGGGATTTTTTTTTATTATCACGTGTACGCGCAACAAATGTAGCTGTGGAGAGAGAAATCTATCAATAGCCTACAAGTCTAAAGTTAAATTTTGCTAAGGTTACTCGATTGCGGTTGCGATACGGACAAGTCGATGCTCCCTCTTGGGTAACTAGCGTAGTGTAAGATAGACAGTTCTTGAGTGACGCGCCCCTGAATTCCGTTATCTGCTGAGAAGATGACAGATAAGTCCTCCCAATATTCTAAAAATAAGACCGCTGTTGAAAGTTAGCGCCATCTGAATGCGTTCATGTAGTCATCACGTGCCCTGCTCTAGAAACGCAAGTAGCTTACTGCTGAATCACATCTACTGTTCCTGGAGACCAAAGAAAGTGATCGTATCGTGCAGCCTGAGCGGAGAAGAAAGGGACATTCTTCGCCTGGAAGAGATAGACCACGAGTACTACGCAGTTTCTCCAAACGGCCTGCCGAGCGACATGGCGCCCGTTCTGGGACTCCTGTACCGCCAGAGAGAGAGAAAGATCGAGGCCCTGTACACTGAGTACCGAGAGATTGTTCACCGGCTGTTCGCTAAGGCCGAAGAGTCGTACTACGCAGGTATGTTAAGTCGTCACGTTTTCCCTATATCACTGTCACGCGAATAACTGCTTTGTTATCCCGGCTAATATGAGAGTGTCAGTAATCATTAAACAGCCGTAGTCATATGTAGCTTACACCAACTTCGTATTTCGTCGAATGCATAACAGTTCCAACAAATGTATTTCCTTATTAGCATACACTCTTTTTTGTCTTTGGCAGCCGGTCCCGCGTGGACAGGGGAAGTTCTCCGATTCAACTCAATAATTTTTTTTGCATTTTTTCATGTTCTTTTACCATTGTCTAAAAATTCATTTTGATTTACTTTCACATGATTCCAGCATAGAATGTTCGGACTGCATACAGAACGTTTCAGCAGGGGCAGGAACGTCAAACCGAGACAAGCGGCCTCATGTGACCGAGACGTTCCACTGCGCCTTCCATTCCGACTATAACGGCGTAGCGCAACAGCTTTCTCCTGCTTCCTGCGACGCCGCTGTAGACACCTGCTTGCACGTCACAGCATTTGCGCACGTGTTCTGCCATACCATATAGCTTTCGCATACATAGGGTTCGACACTTTGTGAAACAAAGCCACAATGAAATACATTTTTGTTCATAAGAGCCTTGCTGACGATAAAGGCATCTCTCGGCTGCTACTTGACTGCTTGCTAAACTTCTTTCTCCCTTGTAAAATTAAAATAATGCTCAACGCATGCGTGCGTTTGTGCACATGTAAAACGCTGGGGTTTATACACATTTTAGCGCAGTCTTTCAGCAAATAACATTTTTCACAGTTCCATAAGCTGGCTACCCTGCAAAACTCCTCAGCTACAGAACACTGCTGTTTACAGACCAACTTCTGCATCTGTAATCAAAGTCAACAAGGGAAAGCAAAGTGGACTGCGCGAATTAACCCCTTCCACATTTCGTACGAGTGGAGCACAAATCGTAGACGACTTGTAGACCACTTTCAATTCAATACAGTATATTCAGCAACACTACATGATGTTAGGAGTAAAGACAAAAACATTCCGGCAGAACCCATCTCACGACGAATGTCGGCGTTAATGCGATTAGCACTGAATCAACGTAGCGACGCACCATATTACCACCACCGAAACGCGACATGTATGAGGACGTGTGTACAGCCCAGTTTCTCTCTCACGCTTCCAACTGAACACGCTTCGCCATCTAGCGGCGTCACCACGAAATCCGCGCGTGGCGCCTTGTGAATATATATTGTCTCAGTATATTTACAGTGTTACCGCGAACACTCTTTTTTTTTTTTATTGCCTGTGGCAGATAGCACAATTCTAGTTCACGAGCCGGTCTACTCGAAGAGGCGGACATTACTTGCACATAAAATTGAAATACATAATTGATTAATTAACAAACAATTACTAATTAAGTTTCTGATTACCTTAAGGCACATATTTCATTTACAAATTCTAGCGGATGAGAGTGCAAGGCATACACACTTGAAAAGAATCGTTAGGATGACGCCATTTAGGAGGTATGCGCCGTCTAACTTGGGGTAAAAATGCACTTTCGTTCCACTTACTTTCTTAACGAAACGTCGTTTTATGCATTTAAGCACAAAAGCAACTGGAATCCGCGAAGTTTGGGAATTAATATCTCGAAACTGGTGTCATCCTGCCAATTCGTTCCAAGTGGAATCGCCTTGCCAACTCCCCGGCTAGAATTTGTAAATTGCAATATCTGTCATAAGGCAATTGGCTAAAAACGTAATTAGTGAAGTTTTGTTAATTAGTAGAGTTGGTCCGTCGGTTGGTTTCGAACCCTCTTCCCTCCGCAGAGCAGCCCGATGCTGTACTCATTAAACCATGAACTATACCAAGTGACCAAAGTTGGCGGGAACACTGTTAGAGACCCATACAGACAGACAGACAGAGAGACAGAAGGTATAGGCAGGAAGAGAGTCCCCTAAAAGTGCGCGTGAAGTTCGCAAAGAATGATGATCGCATTAAAAATCATTGAAGGAGTATGTGCCCCCACTTGCATACAGCAGGGTACTCGAAAAGAAACAAGAACGAGGTACAACCTCACTCTGTAGGACACGGGCCTGGTGGCAAGCTGCAACAGCAACAAGCGGAAAACACAAAGTAGCCAAGCGAGGCACATTGACAGCCGAAGCGTGTTTTTCTTCAGAATGCTCACCGCTCGAGATATGAATGCTGTCTCTGTACAACAGTTTTCTGCTAGACTTTGCGTAGCAGCCAACTTACAAAGGTTCATTACGCAGTCGCGCATGAGTGGAAATCGCTTCTCTTCCATCAGGCAGCAAGGACAACATCGTGCATGGCCTGATTGCCGCTCGGGAGGAGGCCATCCGAGAGAGGGAAAGTGACGCCGAATATCTTACCAAAGAAAACATGGTGCAGGTTGTCATGAACTTGTTTGGAGGTGAGCAGCTCGCATTGTATGCGACGTTTTTGTGTGATCGCTCCTCACATTCTGTCCGACAGCCTGCGAGCTTTATTTATTAGCGGGACCTCCACACTGTAACTTTGTACAATTTCTACCAGCTCCTTGAAACTGAGGTCCATGCATGCAGTGTCCCCGAATTCCACGAACAAGTTAAAGCTTATTCGCCAACTGTTTGTTCAGCACCGGCTTGACAGGCGGCCGCTGCCAGTCAAACAAACGCAGGATCCCCGGTGGAATTCATAATCTACTTTAGACGCCATCGGGGGCTTGCTTCAGTTCTTAACCAGCAGAGGTGTGAACGTGATGGTGTAAACAGAGTAATCGCTTGTTTCTTTTTTTATATATACTCGAATATCTCCTCGTAATTTACATCTTCGCCTACCATGCATAATCTTCAACGTTTTGCTGAAATGCTATTATCTAATTACTTTCGTGAGCACAAAAAACCACGTGTTCTTTCATAGGCGCCACCGACACTTCGGCGTCAGCGCTTCAGTGGTTGTTTCTCAGACTCGCTAAGCACCCCGAGATTCAGAAGAGAATTCAGATGGAAATAGAAGATAGCATCGGTAAGTACGCATTAATGACATTTTTAAGGACAATTAGCTTAATGCTAATCTGTGGAGTAGTTTCTCTCAGCGACAACATTTAAATGGCGCAGGCGGCCTTTATACGCCAGGTGTAAAACTCTTTTGTTTAGATTTAACCTCGCTGCTTTCGAGATGCCATGTGGCTCAATATTTGTCTATTGAAACCAAAATTTGGCGGCAGAATCCTTCTCACGATGAATGTCGAAGTTAATGCAATTCAGATTTTTAAAAATCCCGCGCCATTTCACTGCTGTGAAGGTGGATTACCAGCGAAGCAGTTTAATACACGACATAGAGGTGACACCGAATTTAGATAAAGGGTATGAGCAAATTTTATTTCTCTTAATTGAGCGGTGACGGCGGTCATCCCGAAGAAAGGCACATGCACACACACTTTTATTTTGATCGGCGGTCTTGATCGGCGGCATATATTCGCGTGGAAGACTACGGCCACCTCGGGGAGCCGGAAGAAACTGGACTCGCGCGACGGGAGCGCCATGCCGGGAGAGCGGAAGGAAACTAGACACGGAAGCGCTTGGAACGACTACAAAGAGAGGGCGTTGCGAGCCTGCACATGGCCCACGAGGGTCGCACAGCGACAAATCTTTGAGAAACCCTTACTATCTACCTGAGAGTATACTGATTTTTAAAATGGTGCCTATTGATAACTAATCTACTGAGACTACATATCAGAGTGATGAGACGTATAAGCTTTTGCACAGAATGAAGCGATTTTGCATCAAATCGGTAGCTGAGGTTTTTGCACACGCGTATCAGTCTACGGACACGAAAAATGCATCGAACCCTAGCCATACACAGCTTCGCTGTAACATAAGGAAAATAAGGACAGAAGGCCTTTTTATTTTATTCGCCGTTATTATTCCTTAATTCCTTAATTAATATTTCTTAGAAGAAAAAATATTAACCTAACTACGACTGACTACTCCTTCAGCCTCCCCGCACTTCTGACACAAGAGACTCGTTATTTTAAAGCGTTCTGCAATACCGCAGACATGCTGTTGCCAACACTCTTTGACCGGAAGCTGACCTTGCCCAACTCGAATTTCTTTTCCCGTATATGTCTAGGAACCAATTCACCTGTGTACGAAGACCGAGAAAAACTGCCTTTCACAACGGCATGCATGCTGGAGACGTTTCGGTGTCATCCTTTTACACCAATCGGAATGCCCCACAAGACGAATACTGATACAACAGTCGGTAAGCAAACACGGATGTGACGTTAACTTGATCAAAAAGATTGCGTTAACAAGAAACAGAAGAAAAAATCGCAGGTCATATTCGCACTGCAAACTATCCTATGAAGTGATCTTCACCAATGGGTCATTGTCTGCTACCGTCCTCTGTTGAACTCGATGGCTCGGACTCGGTTTGCGGTCGTGATGGCAGCGTTTTAATGGAAGAAAAGTTCAAATACAAACTCGTATACTGAAATTTCAGTGTCGTTATATTTATTTGGAGCTTTTAGAGGCGTCAGTGAACAATCAAGGAAGAATGCCAAACAATGCTCTAGATTGAGGACTGAGAAGGTCAGCAGTGAAGAGGAGGCTCTAATGACTAAAGTCGTTCAAGTTAGATTTTGAGCCGAAGATAATCCGCATAGTTAGTGACTTCTAAGCTATCTTTTTTTCTGTGCGACGCGGTAACATTGTATAACTGATGTATATTAGTCCAGGTATAACACAGGACACAAAGAAAATGACTCCCTGTTGTCCCCTCTGTGTCGTGCCCTTAATCTGTAGACGCAATTAAGTATGCAGCCCAGCAACAAGCCTTATTGTTCGAACTACAGCTTTGACGTTAAGTAAGAAGTATACAGAAGTTAACCATAGCAGATACAAAAAGAAATAAGACAGCATACTTGCACAATCTTGCAGAATCACAGCCCAAGTTCCAGCGAATTAAGCTTTTCTTTTGAGCAGTTAATTAAGAATTGCAGTTGTCTACAAATGAATCTCACACTTTAAAACGCTGCCCGCATCTGAATCGCCTGTTTGAAACCTTGTCTGTATATAACGCTTTCAAGCACTTAAGGAAGTTTTAGCAAAGATCATACTTCACCCAACCCCATTTAACTTCCCATGCACTTGACCATGTTTTTCCACCCATTTTCATCATATTTAATACCGGTAGCTGTTATGTTCTTCCTGTACAGTAGGCAAATCATACTGCATCCTTAAAACGCACTTAGAAAGCTCTAGAACGCTTGAATTAGTAATTTACAGCAGAGGTTGTATAAACACACAATTTGAGCTTTGTCTTCAGAACAACCATAACCTACCCTCTGTTTTCACAGAATCTACACAAAGAGACTCTTTTAGTTCACCGAGAATAAAATGGAAACCTACTACGAACCTTGTATAACGCTTGGAAATGGGGAGAAAACGAGGTTTAACTTATTCCTTGCAAAGCTCATAATTCAGCAAGGAATGGTGAAGTTTCGCCACACACTACAATTAGCATGCCCGACATTTTTACCAATATGAACGCGGTTTGAAAAAGAATTATCGCGGTACACCGGCGGTAAATCCCTGGTTATGACCTTATAACGCTTTCCAGCACTTGCTCAAAGAATTTTTTTTACAAAATATATTGTAAAATATATTTCGCCTTTCGCCTATGTATAACGCCTTTCGCCTCAACCAAGGCGTTACAATATCATTCAAGTGGCCAAATTTAACTGCGCATGCACTTACCATTACTTCCCCTATTTCCATTAAACTTGGTTTTTCTGGCAATTATAGTTCTCTCAGGACATTGGGCTATAAATTCGGCGTTGTTCGTAAAACACTCTTTTAACGCTTCGAAGCACTTCCACACGTAATTTACTACAGAAGTCCTAACTAACCCACAGACTTTAAACCTCATTTACACATCAACCACATTAGTCTTTTGTAAGGATTGTGTTATAACGGTCTGTCAGTTGCGAACCATTGGTAACAAGGTAGGACGTCGAGCTTATGAAGTATGAGCCGCGAAATTCTCAAACGAAACTAAAATGAGGTTGCCAACGTGCTGTGGTCAAGCGCAGGTTCCTCAATTTTCGCAGGCATGGTAGCCATACCCAAAGACACGGGCGTGTTGTTCAACGTCTACAGAGTGAACCACGACCCACGCCTCTGGGACGAACCAGAAAAGTTCCGACCTGATCGCTTTCTGGACCCCGCCACTAGAAGACTGCGTCAGGACGCCGGGCCGCTGCTAAGTTTCGGCCTAGGTGCAAGGTCTTGTCCAGGAGAGAAACTTGCGCACGTGGACATATTCTACATCCTCGTCCGATTCATGCAGAGAGTCAGCTGTAGCGCCGTCAACAATTCCTCACGTGTGGACATGAAAAGCATCGGCTCGTCGCTATTCTTCCTACCCGCTCAACGTGACATCATTCTCTCCAGGAGAAACTGATGCTTGGAGCGCTATAGTTTCGTGCAGCGTTCATACTCAGCAGAGTCCAAAGCTGGGGTGTAAAGCGAAGAGCTGCGATTCAGGCAGTGAAAGTCGTGTTGCATCGTGTTCAGGTACCTCCGAAATCAGGGCTGACGTTCTGATATAGCTGAAGCTGCCATGGTCGAGCTGGCGTTGCCGTCATCTTTGTGTTCATTTGAAACGCGCTTTAGTGGCGTCAGAGGCGTTGTTTGAGTCGGACCGCGGGCATTCAGTGGAAACGATTACGCAAGATGGGACCTTAAATTCAATAGCCGTACTCCAAAGCAGATTATTTGCAACAACCTTATACGTGGCAAGCAAAAGAGTGCTGCACACCCTTTATCAGGTGCAACCTGTGTAATAGGTCCAAACTCGCTTTCCTGATTTTTTTTTCTTTCTGTTTTACCAAGAGCACAACTGATTTGTGACCTTCTTTATGCAGGATAAAACTAAACTTTCTGGCCACTATTATGAGAATATGAACATACAATAAAAATTCGAAAGCTGTGTTCAAGTTAATAATTTGAAACAGAGGTCGGTTCTCATGATGTATAACATAAGTTATACTCATAGAAAGAACTGAGATATATCCCTTTTTCGCTACATGGTCTAGATGAACAACTCAGTTTTCCGCCAATTACGCGCGGTATAGCGCATAAATGTTCAGTAACTTTTCTTACGAAATGGTTTAGACCGGCTGGTTGGGATGTTAACGTCGCTCTCAACTTTGTTTCAAGATTATCGATAAAAGTGAGCTCTTCTTGCGTTACGCGCAGCAGTCGCAGATCAAAATGTCTGGACAAATTTGTCTGCTGTTACGCTTTTTTTTTTCTTGTTCTTCATTAAGTAAGAACGTCACGCAGTATTTCAAGTCTCATCTGTCTCCACCTGCATACGCCTCTCTCAAGGCAAATCAAGGCTAACCTTACTTTCTTTAAACTTTCATGTGCTTATGTATACGTGTAGTGAAGTGGTGCTGCTTGAGTAGCGCTGCGGTGTTTGACGCAAAAGCTATGCTCACGCTTCAGAGCTTGGTTTGTGTTCCAATTCATGTATGCCGACAAGAAAAATGAATAAAGAATTGTTTCACTGAAAAAGTGACAGAAAATGCATCTTTCATTAGGTGCCTGTCAAGCGCGTTCAACTTCTATAGCATTTTTCGAAGAAACGCCAAACTTTCTTAATCTAAGCGGTGCTTCCCACCTACGCGGTAGGAAGAAGTAAAACGTTAATCACGAAGACATGCTCAGAGTATAAAAAAATGTGGTTGATCCCTCTTATATAGGAATCGGTATAGAACACGAAAGTGAAACGTGTCTTCACAGAAGTAGTGTAATGTTTATTGCACATTGATATATAATGTCTATTGGTGTTTTGTGGCTAAAGCGCCCTTAGGCGTTGATGCACCCACGCTGACGCCTGG